>NW_028059579.1:0-397 GCF_054177405.1 Leptonychotes weddellii
ATTTCATTTAATCTACCCACAGTCGTATCAGGTAAGTTTTATTATCCCCATTTTACAGAAGACAAAATCATGGTTCCAAGAATTCCAGTTCTGAATGCACAAGGTCACACGGGGTACGGTCATCTTTTGAAGCTAAACAGTCTGACTCCAAAATCCATACTCCTAAAATAGTATACCAATATCTGAAACTTGTCCGCAAAGTATTGAAACTTATTTTCTTCCTTCATAGATGCAATTTTTGTTCATTATAGATGGTATATAAATTTCTATTCTGTTATGTAGTGAAAAAAAGAAGTAAATGCTGGGATGCCTGGGTGGCTCAATCATTAAGCATCTGCCTTCGGCTCAGGTCATGATCCCAGGGTCCTGGGATCGAACCCTGCATCGGGCTCCCTGC
>NW_028059580.1:0-397 GCF_054177405.1 Leptonychotes weddellii
CTCAAATAAATAAATCTTAAAAAAAAAAAGTGAGGAGACAAACCACTTGGGTACATGGGTATCTGGGAGAAAAGTGTTCCTGGCAGAGGGACTATCATGTGGAAGCATGCCTAGTGAGTTCCAGATACAGCAGAGAGGCGGGTGTGGCCAGAGCAGAGGGAGGGAGGGAGCGACCCCAGATGAGGTTGGAACTCAGAACCGGAGACCAGGTGGCACAGGACCTCACAGGCCATGGTGAGGCTCATTCTGGAACAGGATCATCCGGCTGCTAGAGCAGAACCAGTAGAAGCAGAGAGACCAGGGAGGGGCTATTCCAACAATCCAGGGAGAGATGGCATCGGGCAGGGGAGAAGCTGAGAGGGGACAGAGTCTGGATACCTTGTGAAGAAAGAGTTTG
>NW_028059581.1:0-8476 GCF_054177405.1 Leptonychotes weddellii
AAAAAAAATAGTAATTTCTTACTAGTATTTAACTTCTCAGTCAAAATTAGTATTTGTGTCATAAAAAGGACAGGCAGATGTGAAGGTGGTAGCAACCAGTTATCTGAGGGCCCAGTGTATCAAAGAGGTTTTTGTTAGTGTAAGTCGGAAACATTTCTATAGACCTGATTGTAACGTGGAAAAGCAGGATATGTGAGTGCAGATACATTGACATATTTGTTCATGGAAAGATGAGCAGGTCTGTTTTTATTTCTTCTATTTTCTCAGTGGGAAAAAAAAAAAAGTCACCAGCATTAAGAGAGAAAGGAAAGGTGTTAGGAGAAAGAAAAAAGTGCAAAATAGTCTTTTGAGGAATGATGAGCAGTGTGACTATACAAATGTGAACTTCTATACAAACTAATCTACATGATTAGGGAATAAATCTATAGAGGACTGAGAGCAACAACTGTATTGGATTTGATGGGGTCTCCAAATAAACATGATAACAATTAAAAAAGAAAAAACAGCAACAAACCTCATTTGAAAAATAACAACTGATTTTTAAAAAATAAATCGAGAGTGTGAAGAGTCCAGTGCAGCTTTCCCAAACAAACGATATTTTGTTTGATGAAATGAAAATAGGTTTCTATAAAGAGGTATCAATGGTCACATAAGTGTGAGACTTAGCCAAACTGACATAAAGTTTGGTTGACAGTTTGTTGCTTTATTTCATATTTTTATTCAGGACCTATCAGAGCCAATAAGCTATTGGATATTGTGAATCTGGTGATTTTGAATGTTGTATTTGAGGATATCCTTTTTTGTGGAGGGAGGGGAACACTGGCAAATCTGATTATTTTCCTTTCTCCAATGCACAGTCACCGTGGTAAATATTTACAGCTCCCCTTGGGGAAAGCTAGGAGAAAGATTAAGGTACGCATTCCAGTGTAATTTTGAGAATACAGTTTGGGAGGATCTGCCCTGTTACTTCTGAATTTCAAATATTTTAACACATTCCCTTTTCATTTTACTTCCTCTCCATGGCTGTTTTACATTACTTTATACCCTCCCCTGTTTTGCCTTAGATTAATAAAGTGTTACAAGATTTATATTGTGATATATGCATAGCTAACACATCACTTTTCCTATGGCAATCAGGCACTAACCACCTGCTGTTTTATTGATTGTAATATTATACTTAACTATGGAAGAAGTAGAAACAACTTGTCTATTTGAATATTATCTTAGATTTCAAAGAATGCTTTCCTCTGAAGAGTGTTACATTTTAAGTAAACACAAATAAAAAAAAGCAAAACAGCCAAAATTTCCAGTTGCTTCAAGGTGTTGCTAAAGACAAGGAACTTGAGTAAAATGCACCACATTGTTGATGGTAGCAGAAGAGAAAATGTGCAAAGTTGAGAATGCTATTTTCATAATCAGAGGCAGGCAAAGACAAAAAGAAAATCTAATTGCATCATTTTGAGAGATGGCTAACCAAAACCTTCCTGTGCATTCATAAGATTTTTCTCCTGTTTTAGTGCATACAACTGAGGTTGCTGAAATTTCCATATGCCACTAACTTAATTAATAATTCAGTGTACTTGGGTCTGCAGCCTCATGCCATAGTTAGAACTGACTTTAAGAATGAAGCCAGCCCCATTTTGTTGAGTGATTCTCATCTTTACCAACTGGCCTGTGAAATGTAGAAGTGTCACCTGGTCTTCCCCTTGTTAACTGAAAGCATATCACAAGACTCAGGTTGATGTCTAAGGCCCCTCTGCTCTCTGCCCACACAGTGACTATAGTCACATTCTGAGCATAGGGAGTTTGTTTTTATCTAAATGCTCCAAATCCACTGTCTCAAAAAGGGATGACACAGGAAAGAAATGTCTTTCATTGAAATGAGCCGAAAGCATTTACATCCATGAGAAAAGCTGTGCTTTGCTAAGGATACTCAGAAATGACTAATTGTGTCTGGTGCCAGGTGCACAAAGCAAATCATTTGATTTGGCTTTCACAGTTTTTAGAGGAAAAATGTATGTTGTATACAAAGAATTAGCATATTGCTTTTCAAGATGTATTTATTGTTTCTGAGGATGATACCTGCTTTCTTTCTATTTATTATTCTAGTTCAATTTCCTTGTATTCTTTTTTCTTTGTTTTTTAATTTCCATATTGAATTATGATCAGAAAAGCAGATGGAATTGCATTTTGCAAAATCCTCTGTTGATTCATATATAAATTCCAAAAAATGTAGAGATTGACTGTCAGGAGATTAGCATTTCTTTCTCAAGATGCTCTTGTTTGATACACTGAAAGTGAGATTAATGAGCATCAATCTATGAGACCTCATGAACATATATATTTTACCCCATAAGTTCTTTTGTTAATGCAAGTTCTATAGATACTTGCAATGTTGTTTGTGTTATTCTTCTTTTTAGTTCTTATTTTTATTATCTTGTTATGTCTTTTTTTAATCTCAGATGTGGTATATATTATCTATATAACTCATTCTAATATTTAGTCTATGAAATATTTTTGGATACACTTATTCATTCCTCTGCTTCTTCTACCCTGGTGGTCATTACATCCTAGTCAAACCCAAAATCTGTAGGGTAAATTGTCAGGAAGGGAAGAGTAAAACTCTCAGGCATTAGTCAAAGATGCAGTACACAGAATTTCTTTTTCCAGGAATCCTTAGTTCTGTTCCAAGGGCTATGAACTAACTGAATCAGGCCCACACAGGGTGCAGTAAGCTAAGATGATGGCATAATAGGAGGACCCTAGGCTTGCCTCATTCCTTGAACACAGCTAGATAAATATCAGATCATTTTGAATAATCAAGAAATCCACCTGAGGACTGAAAGAACAACCCTCACAACTAGAGGGAGAGAAGGGGCAACACTGAAGAAGGTAGGAAGTGCAGAGATATGGTTTGGAGGAGAAACAGATTGCCAGTGCTGTAGAGTAGAGGGAGCTGTGGTCACAGAGACAGGAGAGAGGGGTATGCACAAGGAAAACACTTCCCCAAAGCCATTGACTTGGAAAATGAGAGAGGCTGACTATCATGTATTTTTGCAACAAGTGGGGCTCAAAGACTGGAGTTTTAGATGTCACCAGCTTGGGCTGGAAGAGAGCCCTCAGGGTGCTGCCCGACTCCTGAAGAGAAGTTAGGCAAGCAACCCAGGGCAGATGGCCCAATCTTAGGATTTCATAAGGTACACAGGGAGAGGCTGTTTGCTCTTCTTCGAGCAAATCTGTGAGAGGTGACCTTCACAGAGTTGCCTCTCTGGGACAATCCCATGCCCCTGCACTCTGGCATGACTATCTTTCTCAGTCAAACTTGCATCAGTCCCAGCATGGCAAGACTGTGCCCCAGAAGACCAGGCCAGGCCCCTGCCATAACATGTCCCTAAAGTTTGGAGTTTTAAAAGTCAGGAGGCATGGCTGGGGCAGCGCCCAAAGTGCACTGCACTGCTGCTGGCAGGCAAGCAACCCAGAGAGAGACAGCATGAAAACAGAAATCTGAAAAGTGCCTGGGACTCAGAAAGGTAAATTATTTGCTCTTCTGGGAGTGCTTCCCTGAGAGCAGCCAGCACTGAAACCTGACTCTGGGGACAAAGGAGCTGGCTGGCACCATTTCCCTCCCCCACCCCCCAGCATAAGCACAGAACCACCATTGGTAACCAGCATAGTGCCCATACTGGCTGCCTAAACTGCTTACACCAAATCCTGCCCCCTGTGCTCTGTTGGTGCTGCTTTTCTCCAGCAAATGTGCCTAACGACCAATGCACTGGGCCCCTTTCCCAGAAGGCCAGCAGAAAACTCTGCACACACCACGTCTGTTGACCATACAGTTCCATAAAGCTTCAGTTCTAGTGGAAGTAACATCAGGTCCCATTTAACAAGAGACCTTAGCATGCCTGGTTAAAACTTGCCCCACTCTGGCTAAGGCACAAACACTGCCCACTGCAGGCAAGGAGAGCCTCTGAAGAGGACTGACCTGTGGGATAAAGGAGCCAAAACACAGGAGAAGAGTGCATGCAACACACACCAGAGACACTCCCTGAAGTGTCAGGCCCTGGACACTATATGCCCTCTTCTTCATAAAGCCATCACACTCAGAGCAGAAAACATAAATGGCTTTTATTTTAAAGATTTTATTTATTTATTTGACAGAGAGAGGAGCACAAGCAGGGACAGTGGCAGGTGTGGGTGGGTGGGGACGGAGAGGAAGAAGCAGGCTCCTTACTGAGAAAGGAGCCCGACATGGAGTTCAATCCCAGGACCCCCAATCATGACCTGAGCTGAATGCAGACGCCTAACACACTGAGCCATCCAAGACCCCCCATAACAAGCTTTCCTAACACAGAGAAGACACAAACTTAGACAAAATGCCAAGATGGAGGAACTCATCCCAAAAGAAAGAACAAGAAAAAGTCATGGCCAGGGATCTTAGTGAAACAGATATAAGTGATATGCTTGATGAAGAATTTAAGGCAATGATCATAAGGATACTGGCTGGGTTTGAAAAAAGCATAGAAGACATCAGGGAGACCCTTACCACAGAGATAAAAGAGTCGACCAAAAAAGCAGGTGGAAATGAAAAATATAATAGCTGAGATTCGAAACAGACTGGAGGTAATGACCACAAGGATGGAAGAAGTAGGGGAAGGAATAAGTGATATAGAAGATAGAATTATGGAAAATAAGGAAGCTGAACAAAAGAGAGAAGGAAAAACTACAGATCATGAGAATAGATTTAGGGAACTCAGTGGCTCCATCAAATGTAATAACATTTGTATCATAGGAATCCCCAAAGAGGAAAAGAGAGAAAAGGGACAGAATATTTACTTCAAGAAATAATACTAGAAAACTTCTCTAATTTAGGAAAGGTAACAGATATCCAGATCTAGGAAGCACAGAGAACTCCCATCAAAATCAACAAAAGTAGGCCAATACCAAGACATATTGTAGTTAAATTTGCAACATATAATGATTAAAAAAAAAAAAAGTCCTAAAAGCAGCAAGATAAAAGATGTCCCTAACTTAAAAAGGAAGACCAATAAGGTTAACAGTAGATCTTTCCACAGAAACTTGGCAAGCCAAAAAGTGTGAAATGATACATTCCACATGCTGAACCAGAAAATATACAGCCAAGAACACTCTATCCAGCAAGGCTATCATTCAGAATAAAAGGCTAGATAAAGAGTTTTCCAGAAAAACAAAAACTAAAGGTGTTGATGACCACAAAACCAGCCCTGCAAGAAATATTAAAGGGGACTCTTTGAGTGGGAAGGAAAGACCAAAATTGACAAAGACTAGAAAGGAACAGAGAAGATCTCAGAAACAATGACAAAACAAGTAATAAAATGTTGCCAAATACATCTACAAGAATTACTCTAACTGTAAGTGGACAAAATACTCCAATCAAAAGCATAGAGTGTAAGAATGGTTGAAAAAAAGCCATCTATATATTGCTTGCAACAGATGTACTTTAGACCTACAGACATCTGCAGCTTGAAAGTGAGGATGGAGAAATATTTATCATACATATGGGGGTCAAAAAAAACCCAAAGTCACAAAACTTATATCAGACAAACTAGATTTTAAACCAAAGACTGTAACAAGAGATGAAGAAGGGCACTATATCATAATAAAGGAGACAATCCAACAAGAAGATATAACAATTGTAAATATTTATGCCCTCAACTTGGGAGCACCCATATATAAAACAATAACAAACATAAAAGAACTCATTGATAATAATACAATAACAGTAGGGGATTTAACTCCTCACTTACATCAGTGGACAGATAATCGAAGCAGAAAAACAGCAAGGAAGCAGTGCGTTGGAATGACACACTGGACCAGATGAACTTAACATATATATTTAGAACATTCCATCCTCAAGCAACAGAATAAACATTATTTTCGAGTGTACATGGGATATTCCTCAGAATAGATCATATACGAGGCCACAGATCAGGTCTCAACAAGTACAAAAAGATTGAGACCATACCATGCATATTTTCTGACCACAGCATTATGAAACTTGAGGTCAACCACAAGAAAAAGTTTGGAAAGACCACAAATGGAAGTTAAACGACATACTACTAAAGAATAAATGGGTCAGCCAGGAAATCAAAGAAGAAATAAAAAAATACTTTGAAGCAAATGAAATTGAAAACACGAGGGTCCAAACCTTTAAGATACAGAGCAAAATTGGTCCTAACAAAGAAATATATAGCAGTACAGGCCTACCTGAAGAAGCAAGAAAAATCTCAAATATACAACCTAAGCTTACACCTGAAGGAGCTAGAAAAAAATAACAAAGGAAGCCTAAAGCTAGCAGAAGAAGGGAAATAATAAAGATTAGAGCAGAAATAAATGATAGAGAAACTAAAAAAAAGCAGTATAACAGATGAATGAAACCAGGAGTTGGTTCTTTGAAAAAATTAATAAAATTGGTAAACTCCTAGCCAGACTTATCAAAAAGAAAAGAGAAAGGCCCCAAATAAATAAAATCACAAATGAGAGAGGAGAAATCACAATCAACACCAAAGAAATACAAATTATAAGAGAATATTATGAAAAATTATGCCAACGAATTGGACAACCTGGAAGAAATGGATAAATGCCTAGAAACATGAACTACCAAAACTGAAACAGGAAGAAATAGAAAACTTGAACAGACTGATAACCAGCAAGGAAATTGAATCAGTAATCAAAAATCTCCTGACAAACGAAAGTCCAGCACCAAATGGCTTCACAGGGGAATTCTGCTACACATTTAAAGAAGAGTTAATACCTATTCTTCTCAAACTATTCCAAAAAATAGAAATGGAAGGAAAACTTCCATATTCATTCTATGAGGCCAACATTACCCTGATTCCAAAACCAGACAAAGACTCCACTAAAAAAGAGAATTACCAGCAATATTCCTGATGAACATGGATACAAAAATTCTCAACAAAATGCTATCAAATTGAATCCAATAGTACATTAAAAGAATCAGTCCCCACTCTCAAGGGGATTTATTCCTAGGTTGCAAGTGTTGTTTGATATTTGCAAATCAATCAAAGTGATACACCATATTAATAAAAGAAAGGATAACAATTATACGATCCTCTCAGTAGATGCAGAAAAAGCATTTGACAAAGTACAACATCCATTCATGATAAAAATCCTTAGCAAAGTAGGGATAGAGAGAAGATACCTCAACATAATAAAGGCCATATGCAGAAAACCCACAGCTAATATTATCCTCAATGAGAAAAAGTGAGAGCTTTTCCTCTAAGGTCAGGAAAAAGACAGGGATATCCACTCTCACCACTATTATTTGACATTGAACTGGAAGTCCTAGCCTCAGCAGTCAGATAACAAACAGAAATAAAAGGCATCCAAATCAACAAAGAAGTCAAAATTTCACTATTTTCAGATGACATCATGCTCTGTGTAGACAACCCAAAAAACTCCACCAAAACATTGCTAGAACTGATACATGAAATTAGTAAAGTCGCAGAATACAAAACCAACATACAGAAATATTTTGCAGTTCTATACATCAATACTGAAGCAGCAGAAAGAGAAATGAAAGAATCAATCCCATTTACAATTGCACCAAAACCATAAGATACCTAGAAATAAACCTAACCAAAGAGGTAAAAGATCTGTACTCTGAAAACTATAAAACATTTATGAGAGAATTTGAAGATGAAACAAACAAATGGAAAAACATTCCATGCTCATAGATTGGAAGGACAAATAGTGTTAAAATGCTACCCATTTTATATCCCTATACTACCCAAGGCAATCTACATATTTAATGCAATCCCTATCAAAATACCAATGGCATTTTTCATAGAGCTTGAACAAACTATTCTAAAATTTGTGTGGAACCACAAAAGACCCTGAATAGCCCAAGCAACCTTGAAAAAGAAAAGCAAAGCTGGAAGCATCATAATTCCAGACTTCACTTTATACTACAAAGCTGTAGGGATCAAGACAATATGGCACTGGCACAAAACAGACACATAGATCAATGGAACAGAATAGAGAGCCCAGAAATGGACCCTCAACTATATAGTCAACTAATATTTGATGAAGTAGGGAAGAATATCCAATGGAGAAAAGACAGTCTCTTCAACAAATGGGTTTGGGGAGATTGGACAGCAACATGCAGAAGAATGAAACTGGACCAAAAATAAATTCAAAATGGATGAAAGACCTTAATGTGAGACAGGAAATCATCAAAATCCTAAATGATTTTGTAATCTCTTTGACATTGGCCATAGCAACTTCTTACTAGATAATGTCTCCTGAGTCAAAAGAAACAAAAGCAAAAATAAACTATTGGGACTACATAAAAATAAAAACAGTGAAGGAAACAATCAACAAAACTAAAAGGCAACCTATAAAATGGGGGAACATATTTGCAAATAACATATCTGATAAACAGTTAGAATACATAATGTATAAAAAACTTATGAAACTC
>NW_028059582.1:0-397 GCF_054177405.1 Leptonychotes weddellii
AGCGAGCGCGAGAAGCTGCGCATGCGCACGCTCGCCCGCGCCCTGCACGAGCTGCGCCGCTTTCTGCCGCCGTCCGTGGCGCCCGCCGGCCAGAGCCTCACCAAGATCGAGACGCTGCGCCTGGCCATCCGCTACATCGGCCACCTGTCGGCCGTGCTGGGCCTCAGCGAGGAGAGCCTGCAGCGGCGGCGACGGCGGCGCAGCGGCGCGGCGGCGGCGGCGGCGGCACCTCGGGGCTGCCCGCTCTGCCCCGACGGCGGCCCCGCGCAGGCGCAGGCGCAGACGCAGACGCAGGCGCAGGTGCAGGCGCGCGCCCCGGGCCTGGGCTCCGCCGCCGGCGCCGCCGCGTCGTGGGGGTCCCCGCCGGCCTGTCCCGGAGCACTAGCGGCGCCCGAGC
>NW_028059583.1:0-397 GCF_054177405.1 Leptonychotes weddellii
AAAATGGTGCGGCCACTTTGGATAATAGTTGGTCAGTTCCTCCAACTGTTGTGTTTTTTTGTTTTTTTTTAAGATTTTATTTATTTGAGAGAGCGAGGGAGAGAGAAAGAGAGAGCATGAGCAGGAGGAGGGGCAGAGGGAGAAGCAGACGCCCTGCTGAGCAGGGAGCCCCATGTATGGCTTGATCCCAGGACCCTGGGATCTTGACCTGAGCCAAAGGCAGACACTTAACCGACTGAGCCACCCAGGCACCCCCCTCCAACTGTTTTATAGGTAAGCTCCACACCCACCATGGAGCCCAACATGGGGCTTGAACTCACAACCCTGAGATCAAGACCAAAACTGAAATCAAGAGTCGGACACTTACCCGACTGAGTCACCCAGGCACCCCAGTTCC
>NW_028059584.1:0-397 GCF_054177405.1 Leptonychotes weddellii
AGGCAAGAGAGGCTCCTGCTCAAGTTTCAGCACATAGCACAAATACACATTTATTTTAAAAACACAGGCACGTGGCCGGCTCAGTCAGTAGAGATGTGACTCTTGATCTCGGAGTTGTGGGTTCGAGCCCATGGTAGAGGTTACTTAAAAAAATAAATTATTAAAAAAAAACACAGGTGTCTTAATTTTGTTAGTATATCTTTTTTTTTTTTTAAAGATTTTATTTATTTATTTGAGAGAGAGAGAATGAGAGAGAGCAAGCACATGAGAGGGGGGAGGGTCAGAGGGAGAAGCAGACTCCCTGCCGAGCAGGGAGCCCGATGCGGGACTCGATCCAGGGACTCCAGGATCATGACCTGAGCCGAAGGCAGTCGCTTAACCAACTGAGCCACCCAGG
>NW_028059585.1:0-397 GCF_054177405.1 Leptonychotes weddellii
TCCATCCATGGAACTCTCTTTTTTTGTGTGAAACTCTGTGCCCATTAAACAATAACCCCATCTCTTTCTCTCCCCCAACCCCTGGCAACTACCATTCTACTTTCTGTTGCTATGAATTTAACTACTCTAGGGACCTCATATAAGTGGAATCGCACAGTATTTGTCGTTTTGTGATTGGCTTATTTCACTTAGCATAACGTCCTTAAGGTTCATTTACGCAAGTTTCAAAAGTTCCTTTCTTTTTTAAGACCAAATAATATTCCTGTGTGTGTGTGCATGTGCACGTGTGTGTGCGCGCGCACACATGCATGTGTACGTGCATGTGTGTAGACCACATTTTGTTTATCTAATTATCCATCAATGGACAACTGGATTGCTTCCACCTTTTGGCTATTGT
>NW_028059586.1:0-397 GCF_054177405.1 Leptonychotes weddellii
TTTATATCAAGGATGTGAAACTACTAGGGCTCTGTGACATTGGTGTTAAAAGCATAATTTGACATAATCACTTTGGAACAAATGTTTGGCAGTACTTACAAAAACTAAAGATTGTTATAGTTATGAACTAACTGACCTGCTTCTTGACATATAACTTAAGAAAAAAAAAAGGAATGCAACCAAAATAAAAGGAAGTTCTATGTCTACCAAAACGATGTACAAAATGTTCATAGATGATTATTTGACAAACAGCCCCAAATCTATCAACATTAAGATGGGTAATGTTTTTCCTTCCCTTCTCTTTCCTTTCCTTTCCTTTCCTTTCCTTTCCTTTCCTTTCCTTTCCTTTCCTTTCCTTTCCTTTCCTTTCCTTTCCTTTCCTGTTCCTTGCCTCCCT
>NW_028059587.1:0-397 GCF_054177405.1 Leptonychotes weddellii
CGCCTGGGTGGCTCAGTTGGTTAAGCGACTGCCTTCGGCTCAGGTCATGATCCTGGAGTCCCGGGATCGAGTCCCGCATCGGGCTCCCTGCTCGGCGGGGAGTCTGCTTCTCCCTCTGACCTTCCTCCCTCTCATGCTCTCTGTCTCTCATTCTCTCTCTCTCAAATAAATAAATAAAATCTTTAAAAAAAAAAAAAAAAAGAAATAATTAAACTGACAGAGATGCCCGGACAACAAGCTGCTCTGTTCACTACCGGGAGACAGATTCTTAGAGGAGCGTACCAAGCAACTGAACCACAGACGGAGGAATCAAACTATCCCCAGGAAGGCTGCCCCTCACTTCAGCAGCCTCCCAGCACTGGACAAATGACCACACCAATAGCTCTCAATGTCACGT
>NW_028059588.1:0-397 GCF_054177405.1 Leptonychotes weddellii
TTTTTTTTTTTTAAAGATTTTATTTATTTATTTGACAGAGAGAGACACAGCGAGAGAGGGAACACAAGCAGGGGGAGTGGGAGAGGGAGAAGCAGGCTTCCCACAGAGCAGAGAGCCCGATATGGGACTCGATCCCAGGACCCTGGGACCATGACCCGAGCCGAAGGCAGTTGCTTAACAACTGAGCCACCCAGGCGCCCTGGTTACCAACTTTGTAACCATGAACAAGTTACTTAAAGTTTCTTCTTCAGTTTCCTGATCTCTAAAACTGTAACCACAAGATCTACCTTTGAGGGTCGGTGTGAACATTAAGCCAGTCAATCTCAGCCCCCTGCTTCACTACCCGTGTGGCCCATAGCAGAAAGGCAATCAACCTTCATTCCCATCCTTCTCTTAC
>NW_028059589.1:0-397 GCF_054177405.1 Leptonychotes weddellii
TTTTTTTAAAGATTTTATTTATTTATTTGAGACAGAGAGAATGAGAGAGACAGAGAGCACATGAGAGGGGGGAGGGTCAGAGGGAGAAGCAGGCTCCCTGCCGAGCAGGGAGCCCGATGTGGGACTCGATCCCGGGACTCCAGGATCATGACCTGAGCCGAAGGCAGTCGCTTAACCAACTGAGCCACCCAGGCGCCCTAATTTTTGTTTCTTATCTACTGGTTCTCTGTGCTGTCTTCCACATGCCTTCCCCAGATGGTCGCCACAAAACTCTCAACACACGTGGCTCCCATGTCTGCATCATCATCCTCTTTTATGGGCCTGTGATCTTCACAAGTCTTATTCAGCGGTTTGGACACCACATTCCACCTCATATCCACATTTTCCTGGCTAATGT
>NW_028059590.1:0-397 GCF_054177405.1 Leptonychotes weddellii
GTGAATTCTCTGAGTTGAATTTTCCACTTCCTTTTTTGTTTTACATTCTTCCTCCCACCACTGCCAAGTTAATCATCCAGGAAGCATTCCTTTCTTCATTTCACTGCCCTGCTCAAACACCTCCAGCATCTAAGTGCTGAGACTTTCTGAAGCTGTTTTGGAAAGCTCTTTCTATGAGCATCTCACTTCAGCCATATTGTTTTTTTTGTTTTGTTTTAAATTCAATTAATTAACATACAGTGTATTACTAGTTTCAGAGGTAGAGTTTAGTGATTCATCAGTTGCATATAACACCCAGTGCTCATTCCATCAAGTGCCCTCCTTTTTTTTTTTTTTAAGACTTTATTTATTTATTTATTTGAGACAGAGAGAATGAGAGACAGAGAGCATGAGAGGG
>NW_028059591.1:0-397 GCF_054177405.1 Leptonychotes weddellii
GTCGGGCTCCCTGCTCAGCGGAGAGCCTGCTTCTCCCTCTCCCTCCACCTGCCTCTCTGCCTACTTGTGCTCTCTATCTCTCTGTCAAATAAATAAATAAAATCTTTTAAAAAAAAAAAAAAAGGTGCAGTCTGTTTGGGGCATGGATGCGTCTAGAGGACACTAGGGTGGAGATGTCAAGTGGGCAGTGGAGAGCACGGCTTTGGAGTTTAAAAGTGATCTCAGGGCTCAGGAGAAAACTCTGGGAATGTCTGGCACACAGCAGCAAACACCTTGGATTGATTGGGACACTCAGAGCAAGTACAATGAAAAGAGAGCGTTGGCTGAAACCCAAACCTGAGGGCATCTCCATGTAAGGAATAGGTGGAGAAAAGGAGGGGGGGACTGGCATGGGGAG
>NW_028059592.1:0-8476 GCF_054177405.1 Leptonychotes weddellii
AAAAGGCATGATCAGTTAAGGTTTCTAAGAGGAATATACAAGCACCTATTCTTTATTCATTCTTCTTGTCTAGAATTCTTATGGGATGTTCTTGACTATACTGAAGAATGGGTAGGGGACTGGTGTAGCAGTGGCAACCAACACTTCCTGGTCATTTAAGGAAGAAAAATTAATTGTTCCCATCCTCTACTCCTGCAAATGTCAATTTTATTCTAATCATTTCAAGGTGAGAGAGATTACAAAGAAAGCATGGAGATTAATAACATAATCAAGATGGATGGAGAAAGAAAAAGGGGAATGATGAAATCAACCTGAGAACAAGTTTAGATGGCAGTTAGAGGAATATACAGGAAGTTCAAGTACTCCTCATCACCTAGCAATAAAGTAAAAAAACTTTTCTCTTTTGAATTTTATCCAGTAAATACCTGATTTAAGAAGGAATGGATGAGATGCATACTGTTCTCAAGAGAGGTTAGGAATTTTAAAGTTCCCATGGGGGAAAAACATCTCTTGGCTTAAGTTAGAGATGGAAAAATAAGTCAATTACTGAGCATACATATGTAACAAAGACTTGTATACTTTTAGAAGTAGAAAGCATATCTCATTTTAGACTTGAAATCAGACATTTTTTTCAGATTTATTTTTGAACTCTCTGAAAAAGCTCTTCTAGATTCCTAGAGTGATGGCATAAATGCTACAACACTTAAATATTCAAGTCCCAACAAAGTGACACCTCTAATGAAATGGAACATAACTTTGGTATATTTTTAACAAGTATCAAGGATAATGTGAATTACATGTTCTTTTGACCAATTTCTTAAAGTAGTTATGTAGGAAATAAATTCTAATTAGACTGCATTTACAAAAGTAGAAAATGTCTTAATAATTAGGATCATTCAAAGTGAATTTTATTACATATCAAATTATTAACAGAAGAAAATCAGAACACAGCTCTAGAACTATAATAAAAGACAAAATATATGCTGTGTCACCTACCTATGCTTGTTTAAATACAACTTGGATGGAATATATTAAATACATGAGATCCTGTCAGTCTGAATTTTTTTTCCTCTTTCAAATCAGGAAAGAAGGAAAAGCATGAAACAGTTTATAAAAATTATTTTTCCCTTCACTAACAGTTGCTGGTAGTCTCTTAGGAATAGGGTGTACCATTTGTATCTGCTTTCTTATTTGCATAAACCTATCCTCCAAGTAAGT
Organism: Leptonychotes weddellii; assembly: GCF_054177405.1. Classification (NCBI taxonomy): domain Eukaryota; kingdom Metazoa; phylum Chordata; class Mammalia; order Carnivora; family Phocidae; genus Leptonychotes; species Leptonychotes weddellii. The sequence goes on from NW_028059592.1 coordinate 1,219, forward strand.
CAATGGATTAAAAAAATGGAATCAGTCCAAAAGTACTTGTTTTCCGCTTCAAACATAAAATGAATACTCAGACTATATTTGTGGTCATTTAAATTTTAATCTAAAAAATGGTGACAGTAGTTTTTAAATAAAAAGAATTTCCACCATCCATTTTAACAAATCAATTTTGTGCTTGTGTGCATAGTTAAGGACTATAGACACAGAGTTATTTATATGTGGTTTCCTAGAGATGATTTCATTTTCCTGACCTATCAAGCAAATACTTGAAACAACATCAAAACTGGTCAAAAACCATATATGTATTACAACGTGAAAACAAGGAACATCTCTGACCATTCAAAAAATCAACTGATGGAATTACTAACAAGAATATACACATAATATAATAGGGAAACTTTCAAATTAGTAGTCAAAATAACTCCTAACATTTTATTAGTACCTTCTTCAATACTAGAAGATATTTTATAGTAGTACCTCCCAATTCTAAAAGATTTGTAGAATCTGGTACTGGAGGCTTAAAAAAAAAAAAGTTATCAATAGCCCTAGGAAGTTATGTGTAGGGAGCACTACCCTCTAATGGTGAATTAAGAGTAGTATATGATCGATAGCTATAAACTATAGAATCATATCTTATCTCACAACTTCCATAATTCCAAAATATCTTGAGACTTTGTTTCAGGATATCAGGATATTTTTAATAAAGACTGGAGTGTTACACCACTTTTCCCTAAAATTTTAAGCTTACATGTGGTAAATCTTTGGTGTGGGTTAGGATACTAAATGAGGATACTAAACCCAAATAATATACCTTCTTCATATTTCCTTCATGCAAATGGTATTTTTATTCTACTGTAATATATTTTATATCCTTATAATAGCCAGATCGACAGAACTAAATTCATTCACAACAAATCTATGCGTTGTCCTTTAAATGGCTAGGTCTCAAAAAAGACTTACTGCCAAACAGTGAAGTGTTATTCTTAAAATCATCAAGTGTTTTCTAGAATAAAGATGGTTACAATAACACTTACCTCAGTCTTCTTACTAATGTGATCTGTAAATGAAAAAAATGATGAAAATTCATTGAAAAAATTAACAATATTAATATTTTATTAGTATTAATAATTATTATACCCAATATGTAAAAATATTTAAAGTAACTGAGAATTTTAAAATTATAATAAGAGTTACAGAAGTCATTTGGGGGTTATCTAAGATATCAGATTTCCCTCTCTAGGTATAAGATGTTAAATTTCAACATATAATTACTAATTTGCTCTGCTTAGGGGCTATATCTTATATCCCAGTAAATGCCACCCATACCACAGGGTATTATTAAATTTTAAACATTTGAATTCTAAATAATTTAAGTCTTTGGTTTCACACAATTTGGGGGGGGGGGACAAAAAGGGAAGCAAGTATGTCTAAAATCAAATCACAGGGTACTGTAACTGCAAAATTGTACAGAACACTGCTTTTGTGGAAAAAAATAAAAAGGAGAATAGTAATTTGTGTCCTTTAAACCTCTTAGTTTCTTTATTTTAAAAATATACATCATAGTGATGTAATAATACTATCAGAAATCTTAAAAATTGATGTATATTTATAAAATGAAAAGAAAGAAGGCAATAAGAAATATATCCAGATTAAGCAAATCATTGACTTAGTAACAACACAGCATTTCTGGAAAGGGATTACAGAATGAGGAAAAGGAAGACGTAAGGGAATCCATACAGATACAAGGTTGAAACTAAAGTACATAGAGGTAGTAAGTGTTCTTATTTAAATTAGAGATGACTGGGATATCTAATATTTAACATTGCTTCTTGTGCATAGAAGAAAATTTCTCTTCTCAAAGACTAACAATAATTTAATAGAATAGCAATCATATGACTGAGAATTTAAAAGCTGGTCCAGCTCTCTAAAGCATCTGTTGATCAGAATAGGGTCTGTAAGTATAATAAATGTCAAAATCACAAGTTTCAGCTCAAGCTACAAAATCCTAATTATTCCTAATTTCCTTTTTATTCCTAACGTCATAGCCATTCTTCTAGTGTCTAGCATACAATGTAATGCCAGAACCTGAGAAAGAATCATGACTGCTTTAATCATGTCTTGAAATAGTCATCTACCTTCCCTTTAACAGTACCATACTGATGTCTTTCTTAATCCATCTAATAAATTTACATAGTACTTATAATCAAACATGAAAAATAAAGAAGTTTTCAAAAGCATTCTTTTCATGTTTCTGCCTAGTTTTTAATGAAATATATTTTATATAAAATCTTTCTTGCCAAAATTTAAAACGCTAACATACATCTGTTCTTTTAACCTCAAATAAGAAACTTAGTAAGAGAGGCAGACTATAGGAAAAACCATCCTGATCCTTAAACCAAAGCAATATAATGCTCTAAATTTATTCCTAATTTCACAAATAGGCTTGCTTCTGAAAACAGTAAAGTATTTCATTGTGGGTTTTTTTTTTAGATTATTGCTGTAGTATTAATACTCACAGAACAAATGCCCAATGTATTAATTCATATGAATCAAACAGATCACTATCAATGAACAAACAACTGTTCATTTGTCAGCAACTATTCTGACTGGCATAAGCACAACGCTGTCCAAAAAAATTTTCTGTAATTATAGTCATGTTCCATACCTGTGCTATCTAATGTGGAAGCTACTAGTCACATGTAGTTACTGAGCATTTGAAATGTGGCTATTGCAACTAATGAATTTTTTTATTTTAGTTCATTTTAATCAGTTTATATTTAAATCGCCACACATGAATAGTGGCTACCATATTTAACAGTATAGACTTAGGGTTTTCACGATTCCCCACATCAAAAAAAAATGTGCTTTATGGTCTGTCTTCAAAAGTTTGGTGAATGGTGTAGTTTCCTTGTCTTCTCTGTTCAATAAAAAAATACAAATGATATTATAAAGTTTTCTGGTAGTAAGTCTCACTCTAAAAATTTGTATTTTAATTTTCTAAGGTGTAGTTCCAGATAATTTGAAGAGGTTGACCAATAATGGGTGAAATCTGAAGATACTATTCCTGGTCTAGTGCAAGTCCATTCACTTTATGTATAAGGACAATAATCATGTTTCAAGATGACTCAAAAACTACAAATACAATTTTTATTTTCAGTGAGTTTTAGAAAACGGACAAATTCCGATACAAAAAGATGTATTTGTACTGAAGTTTTATGGAGATTTAATGACTACTTTTAAACTACCCCCCAAATTGTTTCTTTCCAAACAGGTCTACATTTTTCACAATCTCAGTAACACATTAACAAAACAATTTTTACTTATTTTAAAAATTAACAAGGAACTTAAAACTTAAGTATATAAAGACTTAAAATAGTCCCTCTAGCATAATAGATTTCATACATATATTACCTTCAGATTGAAAATCTTTTAGTGATACTGTGAGAGGTTTGTCTTTTCCCTGATGATTCTTTCTTTTATCTTTTTTATTCATAACCTTTGACTGAGTTGAAGCATTTTCAGCATTTTCATACTCCTAAAAAGAATTACCAACAATAATTAAGCTTGATTTACACTGGTAAAAAATCAGCATACTGTTATAGGTAATATATTAGAATTTTATTTTTTAAAGGTAAACTGCAAATAAAAAGAAATCAATACTTGAAGCTAGCCAAATTGTATAAAAGGATAGCTTTTTTTTTTAAGAGAGAAAGCACACACGCAGGAGGGGAGGGGTAAAAGGAAAGGGAGAGAGGGGATCTTAAGCAGGCTCCACTCTCAACAAGAGCCCAACACAGGGCTGGATCTCATGACCCTGAGACCATGACCTGAGCTGAAATCAAGAGTTGGACACTTAACTGACAGCCACCTAGGCACCCCAGGATAGCTGTTTTTTATTTATATACTCAATCTCTTGCCTCTTAAACATTAAAATAGAAACAGAAAGCTATACCTTGTGGTTTATAACCTCTCCTAGTTGCCACTTCTTCTTTACTTCGGGACCAAACTTAAGACAATCATCTATAGTCAATTTCCTTTCTCACCACCTCTGCCAAATCTGGCTTCCCCTGTTCTCTGCCACTAAAATTAAGGTCAACCTCCCCCACAATGCCATATCCAAAGACACTACTTTTTCAAACATCTCTTGGTTTTCTCAATACACTCTGACTACTCTTTAGTCTCCTTCACTGGCTTCTCATTTCCAAACTCTTCTCACCATTATTCCATTCTTAAGCTATTCTTTTGCTTTATACCCATTGTTCCTCAAAGTTTAAAGTTCTACCTATACACTGATGATTTTTGTATGTACAAACAACTCACTGGACTGTTCAGTAAGCATCGCCAAACTAAATATGTTCACCCTGCCTTCCTTACTGGATCCTCCAGTGAGGACCTTGTTTAATGCCACCATCACCCACACAACTGTGTAGACTAGAAACCTGCGTCACCTGTCTGCTCTTCCTGCAGACTTTATATACAAATTAGTCACAAGGTCTTGTTGAGTTTATCTCCTTATATCTGTTCTCTTCTCTTCAGACCTTCTGTCATTTCCTTATCTTCTTTGGCTGGACACTGCAACACCCTCTAATTTTAGCCCCTCAATCCATCTTCTACATGGCTATAGCATGAGTTTCTAAAATGAAAACCTGAAATCAATCTAAAAGTTGAAAATATTCAATAGTTCTCTGCCAACAGATTTATAAAGCCCAATCTCCTTAGCCTGGGGCATGAGATTCTTTATATCCTATCCTTCAGAAAGTACCTCTAGCAACTCCAAATCAAAGACACTATACCCTTTCACATGCACATATCCTGTACATTTGCCACTCCTTCCCTGACAATGCCTACTTTCTCTGGCCTAGACTGTGACCTTTTAATACACCTAGTAAGACTCCTCTGTAAGAATCCTTTTCTAAAACCCATCCCCATCAAAGGCAAAAAAATTCTTCCATATTTCTGAATTCCCACTGCACTGAGATCATTCATCTCTCAATGCTATACATAGTAATTATATGTATGTCTTCCTCCTCTAAACTCAAGGACTGGGACCATATCTTTATCTTTCTATTATGTGCCTTGCACATTTTGGCTATTCAAAAAAAGATTTGGCAAATGAGTAATAGAACAGAATAGAAAATGCCACCCCAGGGGTGCCTGGGTGGCTCAGTCAGTTAAGCATCCAACTCTTGATTTTGACTCAGGTCATAATTTCAGGGTTGTGAGATCGAGCCCCACATTGGGCTGTACACTCAGTGGGGTGTGTGCTTGAGATTCTTTCCCTCTGCCCCTCCCCTCCATGCACACTCTCTCTCTCTAAAATAAATAAATCTTAAAAAAAAAAAGAAAAAATGCCATCCTAAACTTTAGCTCCTAAAAAAACTCTTACACTAAAATAATTATAGTTATTTTATTAGAATATTGACTTAAAACTCAATGACTAAATTAATGCAATCACATCAAACTAACCATTGCATAAAACAGGAGTTCCTCCCTCCTCTGAAAGTCTTTATTGTCTGATAGAACCAATGCTTTTGGGTAGCAGGCCTATGGCCGTGCCAAGAAAACTGGCTGGGAGCATGGTATTTTATCAGCACTATCTACTCTACTCCTCCTCTAAATATATAGCTAGTTCTTTTAGCTTTAGAATCTAGACATATATCTCACAACAATAAATCATTATTATATGACAGTATTCTATTTGATAAATTTTATCTCTGAAGTAAGCAAGTCAAGAGATTTTTTTTTTATACTTTTCCAGTGTAACTTGAAAGGTCTATTTAAATCATTAAATAATAGGAAAGCTAGCTGTGTTCATTTTTCTAATTGCCAGCTTTGTGTTTAAATGGGCGACTAACAATAAGGATCGTAGTTATTCTTGATTATTCAGGATAATCAGAATAGGGACATGGAAAATGAAACTAACACATATAATGTACGAAGTCTTTCTTCCTTTTCCCTTGAACTACAAGTAAAAAGCAAAATCATCTGCTCTAGATTTTAATTCCTCTCTTCCCTTCATCTTAAGTGAAGGAGCTAGTGTACAATGACAGCCTAAAGGCCCTTAAGCATGACCAGGGTCATTTATGATCAAATACAATCACAAGCTGAATACATTTTACAGACCAAAAAAATTTCCAATGCATGTAAAGGACTAAAATATCAAATCCTATAAAAATAATAAATGCTCAATTTAAATACAGAAACTGGAAGCCAACACTACCTTTTACTTAAGTGTTCCTATAGTTTCAAGCTGTACAATGCACTTCAGCAACCCAGTATCACAGTTTAGATAAAATTCAGAGTTCACAAGGCCAAAACATCAGAAATTGCCTCACATTTAGTTAATTGTTATATATCTCCAGCAGAGAGTCCCTGTACTCATACTTATTTTAATTTTTAAATCTACTTATTTCCTGTGTTTATTTAAAATAAGTTAAAATAGGGCACCTGGGTGGCTCAATTGGCTAAGTGACTGCCTTCGGCTCAGGTCATGATCCTGGAGTCCAGGGATCGAGTCCCACATCGGGCTCCCTGCTCAGCGGGGAGTCCACTTCTCCCTCTGACCCTCCCCTCTCTCATGCTCTCTCGCTCTCATTCTCTCTCTCAAATAAGTAAATAAAATCTTAAAAAAATAAAACAAAATGAGTTAAAATAAATCATCTGCTATTAATTTCATTTCCTCTCTTCCCTTCGTCTTGGGTAGACTAATTTCTTAAGGAAATATTCCAAATCACCAAAGTTCAGTCTGTTGCCTCTCAAAACCTAGGGAGTAATCTTATTATAAAAGCTTTGTGACCTGGGTGGCACAGTCAGTTGAGCATCCAACTCTTGGTTTCCGCATGGGTCATGGTCTTGGGGTCATGGGATCGAGCCCCATGTTGGGCTCTGTGCTCAACACAGAGTTTGCTTGGGACTCTCTCCCTCTGCTCCTCCTCCCCACCCCTGCTCTTTCTCAAATAAATAAATAAATATTTTTAAAAATTATTTTTTAAATTTTTTATTGTTATGTTAATCACCATACATTACATCATTAGTTTTTGATGTAGTGTTCCATGATTCATTGTTTGTGCATAACACCCAGTGCTCCATGCAGAACGTGCCCTCTTTAATACCCATCACCAGGCTTACCCATCCTCCCACCCCCCTCCCCTCTAGAATGTTTTTCAGAGTCCATTGTCTCTCATGGTTCGTCTAAAAAATTATTTTTATTTTTTTTATTTTTTTATTTTTTATTTATTTATTTATTTATTTTTTAAAGATT
>NW_028059593.1:0-397 GCF_054177405.1 Leptonychotes weddellii
AATCCTTCTCGGGGAAACTTCCTTAAGGCGTACTGGTACCTCTGGGCTGCCTCTTTCATCTTCCCTTTCTAGGAATCAAAAAGCACAGAAATTGATCCTTTTCCAGATGCTCCAAGATGAACAGGCTCCCACAACCTGAAGACCCTGGCGAGGTTCTCCCTCCACCACCTAAACCATCAGAGCACATGCGAGGCTCCAGCTGGCATGAACCGGCCTCGCTGTCCTCGGGCTTCTGCAGCCTCCAGCTCCGCGCAGTAAGACAGAAACTGGTTTTCTAGGAAGCGGTCTGTACGTTGCCAAATTGATAACTATCAATCTTAAAACATCAGATTATCCTGTTATATATATATATTTTTATTATTATTATTGAGAGAGAGAGAGCACCACGCACACGGGT
>NW_028059594.1:0-397 GCF_054177405.1 Leptonychotes weddellii
TTTTTTTAAAGATTTTATTTATTTATTTGAGACAGAGAGAATGAGAGAGACAGAGAGCACATGAGAGGGGGGAGGGTCAGAGGGAGAAGCAGGCTCCCTGCCGAGCAGGGAGCCCGATGCGGGACTCGATCCCGGGACTCCAGGATCATGACCTGAGCCGAAGGCAGTCGCTTAACCAACTGAGCCACCCAGGCACCCTAATGAGCCCCTTTTAATAATCTGTATTTTATCTAATCTAAGCCCCATGGATTTTTTTTTGCATTTTCACACCTCTGAGATTGTAATATATCTTACAATGATTTCTTACAATTATGAATGACAGCTTTTTCCCCTCCTCAATACTCCATAAAATAATAGCACATTCTCCCATCAGTGGCGTATTTGGTTATGTTAGGTT
>NW_028059595.1:0-397 GCF_054177405.1 Leptonychotes weddellii
GGACCCTCCACGTCTGTTGTTGTTGTTGTTTTTTTTTTCCCTGTACAACGTCCCCGTGGGGCGGGAAAGTGAGCATTCCCTCCAAGAGCGGTTGCAGGGGGGCAGGGTGAGCAGGCTCCTGCATTTTGGAACTAGAGAGTCGTGTTGCTCGCCCGACACCTCGAGTGTCTGCTCGGTACCACCGGACCCTCCACGTCTGTTTTTTTTTTTTTTTTTTTTCTTTTCTGTACAACGTCCCCGTGGGGCGGGAAAGTGAGCATTCCCTCCAAGAGAGGTTGCAGGGGGGCAGGGCGAGCAGGCTCCTGCCGGCGCCGTTTCTTGGCAGGCCCAGGCTCCCAGCAGGGGCTGATGGGAAAGCAGTGACCTCACCGGATCTACGTGTCACGAAGTGTGTCCC
>NW_028059596.1:0-397 GCF_054177405.1 Leptonychotes weddellii
CCTTAAAATGAGTGCCCCTATTAATAAAATAGCCCAGATGCTGGAGCCTGCCTCTGATTTTATTGCTATTCTAATAAGTACTTGTTTATTTCCTTTGTTTTGTACAATTAGAAAAGAGATTATATACTGCCTAGTGCTCTTCAAATTATAAACCAGCATCTTAGTCCCTTTCATAATATTAAAATGAAAACATCACAATTCTTTTAAAGGAAGTATTGGGGCAGATTTTCATGTCAAAATGCTTGAGAGTCACTAAGAGATAGATAGATGATAGCCAGAAAATAATCTTATCATGTGTTTCAATATGTATATGGGTATATCAGTATCAATATGTTTTGTATCAATATGCATATTATAAATTAAAATTTATAATATACATACTGAAAGAAGTTACATA
>NW_028059597.1:0-397 GCF_054177405.1 Leptonychotes weddellii
CTGGCAGAGAACATGCAGACTTGTTGAGAGACTACCTCCCACTCTTAATGGAAAAAAAAAAATATATATATATATAAATTTAAATAAATATATATAGGGGCACCTGGGTGGCTCAGCCATTAAGCGTCTGCCTTCAGCTCAGGTCATGATCCCAGGGTCCTGGGATCGAGCCCCGCATCAGGCTCCCTGCTCGGCCGGAAGCCTGCTTTTCCCTCTCCCACTCCCCCTGCTTGTATTCCCTCTCTTGCTGTCTCTCTCTCTGTCAAATAAATAAATAAAATCTTTTAAAACAAATAAATATATATATATACACTATTTTAAAAGATTGTATCTTTAAAGAAGATGGAAACAAGGAGTCAGCTTGCTGCCTATTAAATATGGGATAATCATCTTTGTT
>NW_028059598.1:0-397 GCF_054177405.1 Leptonychotes weddellii
GCGCCTGGGTGGCTCAGTTGGTTAAGCGACTGCCTTCAGCTCAGGTCATGATCCCAGGGTCCCGGGATCGAGTCCCGCATCGGGCTCCCTGCTCGGCGGGAAGCCTGCTTCTCCCTCTCCCACTCCCCCTGCTTGTGTTCCCTCTCTCGCTGTGTCTCTCTCTGTCAAATAAATAAATAAAATCTTTAAAAAAAAAAAAAATAAATAAAAAAAAATAAAAATAAAAATGCCCAGACCCACTGAGTTTGAATCTTTCAAAGTGAATCCCAGGATTCTGTGGTTTTGTAACCTAACTTCCCAGGTCATTCTTAGGCACCCCACAGTCTGAAGACTATTGCACTACCCTAGCCTATCTCAATTTGTGTCTGCCTAGACAGCAAGGTTCTTTAGCTTTATC
>NW_028059599.1:0-397 GCF_054177405.1 Leptonychotes weddellii
GTCACTGAGTTCTCTAAGTCTATTCTCATTATGCCATATTTGTCTCTCACCTGTTCATCTTATTGCTTTCCATTACTCTATCATCCAGGTCACTGATACATTCCTCTGCTTCCTATAGCCTACTATGTATTCCATATGTTGTATTTTTAATTTCATTTATTAAGTTCTTCACCTATAATGTTATTTTATTTATTTATTTTTTTTTTTTTTTTAAAGATTTTATTTATTTGAGAGAGAGAGAATGAGAGACAGAGAGCATGAGAGGGAGGAGGGTCAGAGGGAGAAGCAGACTCCCTGCCGAGCAGGGAGCCCGATGCGGGACTCGATCCCGGGACTCCAGGATCATGACCTGAGCCGAAGGCAGTCGCTTAACCAACTGAGCCACCCAGGCGCCCCT
>NW_028059600.1:0-397 GCF_054177405.1 Leptonychotes weddellii
AATATGGCATGGTTTCCACCGCCTCAGTGTGATCACAGGCCAACAGGCATATGTGAACAGCTATGTGTTGATGCTGGGCTCAATTCAACAAAAATTATGCAGCACCTGCTCTACGGCAGCCGGTGTATTAGACACTGTACGTAGGATCTCAGTGGGATTCTAACCTAGAGCAAGAACTCCGCGTCTAAGGGATTCTCAATGAGGAGTGACATTTGGCAATGTCTGGAGACATTTTTGGTTGTCACAAAATGGGGTGTGAAGGTCGAGGTGCTGCTAGCCTCTCATCGGTAGAGGGCAAGAACGCCATTAAACATCCCCCACAGAGCAGGGCGGCCCCCCAACAAAGGAGTATCAGGCCCCAAATGTGAACAATGGTCAGGCTGAGAACACTGCTCTG
>NW_028059601.1:0-397 GCF_054177405.1 Leptonychotes weddellii
GATTGGCAACAGACCTATCCACAGAGACCTGGCAGGCCAGAAAGGACTGGCAGGATATATTCAGAGCACTAAATGAGAAAAATATGCAGCCAAGAATACTCTATCCAGCTAGGCTGTCATTGAAAATTGAAGGAGAGATAAAAAGCTTCCAGGACAAACAAAAACTAAAGGAATTTGCAAACACAAAACCAGCCCTACAAGAAATCTTGAAAGGGGTCCTCTAAGCAAAGAGAGCCTAAAAGCAACATAGACCAGAAAGGAACACAGACAGTATACGGTAACAGTCACATTACAGGCAATACAATGGCACTAAATTCTTATCTTTCAATAGTTACCCCGAATGTAAATGGGCTAAATGCCCCAATCAAAAAACACAGGCTATCAGACTGGATTAAAA
>NW_028059602.1:0-397 GCF_054177405.1 Leptonychotes weddellii
GGCGCCTGGGTGGCTCAGTTGGTTAAGCGACTGCCTTCGGCTCAGGTCATGATCCTGGAGTCCCGGGATCGAGTCCCGCATCGGGCTCCCTGCTCAGCAGGGAGTCTGCTTCTCCCTCTGACCCTCCTCCCTCTCATGCTCTCTGTCTCTCATTCTCTCTCTCTCAAATAAATAAATAAAATCTTTAAAAAAAAAAAAATTAATAACAGTCATAAAGGTAAATATGATTTTGTTCCTTCTTCAATCCCCACCTCAGGAATTGAAGGAGCTTCATATAATCAGAAGGAAAATGAAAAGATCTTGGGATTTTGTTTAGGGAATCAGATGAACCTGAGAACTAAATGCAAATTTTCATCAGCTAGTTAAAGATACTTAACCAAATATGACTCTGAAAGAT
>NW_028059603.1:0-8475 GCF_054177405.1 Leptonychotes weddellii
AATCTCAGGTCTCGGCACCCCCCTCCCCCCCTTGAAATGAAAACAACACTTCCAGAAGGCAAACTCTCCGAAGTTCCATGCAAACAGTCATAAATTACCTGGTGAGGCTTCCCTTCAGCCAGGTCCCACATTTCAGTAAAATGTGCCCAGAAAGCTCTCACAATGCAGAAATAGAAATATTTTGTTTAAAGCCCCACAAGGGGTCAGCAAACATTTTTCTGTAAAGGGCCAGATAATAAATAATTTAGGCTTTGAAGACCACATATGGACTCTGTCACATTATTTATTTATTTATTTATTTATTTATTTATTTATATTTATTTGCGAGAGAGTGGGGGGAGGGGCAGAGGGAGAGGGAGAAGCAGACTCCTCACTGAATAGGGAGCCCCACACAGACCTTGATCCCAGGACCCTGAGATCATGACCTGACCAGAAGGCAGATGCTTCACTGACTGAGCCACCCAAGTGCCCCTCTTTTATTTTTTTAAAACTCTTTGAAAAATGTAAAAGTCTTTCTTAACTCAAGCCCTCTTCAAAAACGGGCTCCAGGCTGGATTTGGTCAGCAAGCCAGTTTGCCATGTAGGGAGATAAAAAATATTCACCAGATCGATAGCTACGTATCAGATACAAGGCGGGGGGGGGGGGTTAGAGTTTGGGTATGTGTTAAATTTGCTCCAGCAAACAAATCACATCTGGAACAGCAGCTGCAATTAGAGACAGGGCCCGATTAAATAGTCAATAATCTCTTTCCATTCTTGAATACTCATCTGTTTTCCACATGGGCAAAATAGGAGAGTTGGATGAAATCACCACCCGTCTATCTTTTTAAGTCCTTGATGATGGTGAAAATTCCTACAGTATCTTCAGGAATGTGGTACTGCCTTCGGTTTGGCTTTTTCAAAGGTAGAGTCAGTTCCAGTGGTTTCCATTTGACTCTCTTCTAGCCTTCAGTCTGTAATTGGGTACCACGTATACATGTATTTTACATGTATTCTAAGTACGCATTCTAGAACCAGGAAAATAATTAGAGGGTGAGCCCACTATGAGATGAACTCAAGCCAAAAGTCCAGTGATTATCTGACCTCCATAACTCCCTACTCTGAATGGTGGATCTCAGGAAGTTTTGAGCCAATGTCTATATATCATCAATATCTGATTATTTTTCCTTCCCCAAAACTGTCTCCTGCTAAATGGCTGGCAGTACCCTTTAGGGAAGGGCAAAGAAGATGATTTATGGTATAAGTATATGTAAATATATAATATAAAAATTGATTAACCTGTGTCTGTTTTCTCATATGCAATATGGGCATATTAATCATATTTGTATCATGGGGTTATTATGAGAATTAAACATGGTCTCGATGTCAATAGTTCATCTGTCTGTATTCTCCTCTTGCTGGAAGAGAACCAGCCTCCTTTCCCAGCTTTGCCCAGTGGTGAGCTGTGACCCTCCATGATTAAGTTCTAGCCAATGAGTGAAAATGACTTGTAACATTTCCAAGCCTGGTCCATAAGATCCTCCCATGTTTTGTGCTCATTCCAGCAGGCTGGAAGAGAGATAATCCCTAGGGAAAATTAAAAATGAAAAATGGCGAACTTTTCTTATCCTGGGTCCAGAAATGCTTGCATGAATGTGTGCCACACCGCTGACATTACCTGACAAGTACTGGTGGGCAAGAAATAAACTATTTGTTTAACTTTATGCATTTGGGGACTAATTAATACAGAGCTTGCACTAACCTAAATAAAACACTATTTATTATTTTGAAGTTCATGACTAGAGGTAGGGTTCTTATGCCAAACTCTAAAGAGAGTATTTTATTTATGAGCTATTAAATTACAATATAATGAACTACAAAAAAATCTTTATTGCATATCTACTTTGTGTATATTGAATACACATAAAGGTGCAAATAGATCATCTTCCAAATAAAGGATTTTGAAATTTAGTATGTGAAGAAAAAACATAAAAAGAGTACATAAAATTAATCACATATGATAAAGAACAATTAAGTGATATCTCTTAATTATCAATTATAATTTGCTTCTTAAAGTCCAGGTGCTTGGGGCACCTGGGAAGCTCAGTTGGTTGAGCATCCATCTCTTGATTTTGGCTCAGGTCATGATTTCAGGGTCCTCCCACTACTCACTCTCTCTCAAATAAATAAAATATAAATAAATAAATAAATAAATAAATAAATAAATAAATAAATAAATAAATAAAAAGTCCGGAATGCTCACTATTACATCCTGGAACTGCCAAAGGATTTTGGCTTTTGGAGATGCCGAGAATGAACCCAGGACAAATACTGTGTGACCCCATTTATATGTGGAATCTAAAAAATAGAATTGTGGTTTCCAGGGGCTGGGGGCTAGAGGAAAAGGGGAAATGTTGGTCAAAGGGTATCAATTTTGGGTTATGCAGGATAAGTAAGTTCTGGGTATCTAATGTACTGCATGATGGCTATAATTAATAATACTGTGTTGTATTCTTGCAATTTGCTAAGAGATTAGATCTTTAGTGTTCTCACCACTCACACACACAAAAAGGTAACTATGTATGGTGGTGATATTTGTTAATTAGTTGATTGTGGTAATATACTTCACAATGTATACATGTATCAAAATATCACTTCATATACTTTAAATATGTACAATGTTTATTTGTCAATTATATTTCAATAAAGCTAGGGAAAAATTCTATGACCCAGTAACTGCACTACTAGGTATTTTTCCAAAGGATACAAACATAGTGATTCAAAGGGGCACATGCACCCCAATGTTTATAGCAGTAATATCCACAATAGCCAAAATATGGAAAAAGCCCTGATGTCCATCTACAGATGAATGGATAAAGAAGTGATGTGTGTGTGTGTGTGTGTATTGTGTAAACACACAATACACACACACACACATATGGAATGTTACTCAGCCATCAAAAAGAATGAAACCTTGCCATTTGGAATGACATGGATGGAACTAGAGGGTATTATGCTAAGCGAAATAAGTCACTCAGAGAAAGACAAATACCATATGATTTCACTCATATGTGGAATTTGAGAAACAAAACAGATGAACATAGGGGAAGGGAAGGAAAAATAAAACAAGATGAAAACAGAGAGGGAGGCAAACCATAAGAGATTCTTAACTCTAGGAAACAAGCTGAGGGCTGCTGGAGGGGATGTGGGTAGGGGGATGGGGTAATTGGGTGATGGGTATTAAGGAGGACACTGGGTGTTATATGCAATTGATGAACCACTAAATTCTATCCCTGAAACTAATAACACAATATATGTTACCTAAATTGAATTTAAATTTAAAAAAAAAAGCTGGGGAAAAATTTTTGCTTCTCAGTTCCACAACAGCCAGTGACGGTGCCTGCAGGATAGAAAAAGATGTTGATTTATTTCTATATCCACGCTCTTCACTTGTGTTCGTAAATCAGTTATGACAATCCAATTTCCCGACTGATTTAGAAATGGCATGAGACATATTTTCTGTCAATTCTCCCCTCAAAATGCTTAGCCTCAGAACAAAAGACACACAGGAAGATATTCCATCTCCTTCTGCGAACTGTTGTGAAGTTAACATGATATGACTGGAACTCTGGTATCCATCCTGTAACCATGAGACACAAGCTGAGAGCCACACAGGTATGCTTCCACATGTGGAAGGATGAAGAGGACCCTCGGCTTATGCTTTAGCTATTCTTTCACTGAACCCTGGAACTGTTCTTAGGATTTCCTGCTAGGGGAGATAATGCATTTTCTTATTGTTTGAACTAGCTTGTGGTTTTCTGTTACTGTCAGCTGTGTGCTTCTTAAATCTTCTACTATCTTCAAAAAGTTTATGAAGAACATTTAAGAGCAAATAAAATCCAAGCATGAAATGTTCCAAAATGCTTCTCAGTTAATCTCTATTTTCTAGTATTTAACTAGGGGGAAGAAGTCCTTGAAGCATGGCATGTTTAAGAAAATAAAACTTTTAGATTCTTACTCCTCATTTAGTGTGATGAAGATGAGTAGTGAAGAAATTGCTTCACAGGATGATTGTATAAGCAATCACTATCATATTGATCAAGTAAGACACCAAGTATGTATTCATGGATAAGTCTCTGCTTCATGGTTCTCCAAGATAAACTGACAGGCTTGGAATTCTTGACAACTGAATCAAACTGAGTAATCTTCTTAATTTGTATATGAATCAAACAAGTCATTTATCAGAACGAGAAAACCAAGGCCTATCACACTTACATTATTTTTTTCCAGTAGATCTTTTCAAAGTTAGCTTTTAAAGAAATCAGGTCCTCCGGTCTCAACGGAAGGCAGGAACTAAAACCCTATGTTTCTATGAAATGGGTGTGTTTCTCATTGCTGCTGGTATAGTTTCTATTAATTGGTTATAGTTATTTTAGACATACATGGATATATAATGTAAATTATACAATATCTAATTTCCAAACCAGTTTTGCAGGCTATTTTAGCATTATAAAGTATTACTTTATATTTCAATTACACTAAAAAAGTGTTATTTTTGAAAATGAAACCTAACCTGGAAGTTTATAGAAGTGGCTTAAATGTAACCTTTTTGAGAAAATAGATGAGCACCATCTAAATAACATATTTGTCATCCTCTGGTTTATGCGAAGGGAAGGGGCCAGGATTTTTACTTCTGAGTGCCTTTGAGTTAAACAGAGACAAGATACAGGCAGGAACCAAAACCAGAAAAATAAGAAATGGAGTTACATAAATTGGAATTAGGTTGGGATAGTTATGGAAATAAGGAATTTGAAAATCAATATTTAGAAAGCCTGCAAACAGGAACAAGGTTGGGTGTAAAAATTGGACGAAGGAGGGTTAAAGAAATAAAAGTTTCATGTTCATGGACAGAAATTGGAAGGGCCATGTAGAACCTTCATGACCTCACTGGTTTTGTCTCTTTCACATGAATCAAGCTCAAAGGTTAATTTTAGCAAAACCAGCCTAGCAATTGTCTTAAAAGCCATTACTAATTTATACTTACTTGTGCCTCTCTAGATGTCTTAATAAACTTTTTTTAATAAACTTTATTTTTTAGAGCAGTTTTAGGTTCATAGCAAAACTGGATGGTAAACATGGAGAGTTCCCATTTACCCTCCTCCTCTGTACATGTACGGCCTCCACGATTATCAACATTCCCCACCAGAGTGGACGGCAATGAACGAGGAAGGACCTACACTGACACAACATGATCACCCCAAATCCACAGTTTATCTTAGAGTTCACTCTTGGTGTTGTAGTTTATGGGTTTGGACAAATGTATAAAAACATGTATCCATCATTATAGTATCACACAGAGTAGCTTCATTCCCCTAAAAACCCTCTGTGCTCAGCCTATTCTTCCCTCCCCGCTGACTCCTGACATCCACTGATCTTTTACTGTGTCCATAGTTTTGTCTTTTCCAGAATGTCATATAGTTGGAATCATATAGTATGTAGCCTTTTCAAATGGGTTTTTTTTCACTTAGTGATATGCATTCAAGTTTCCTCCATGTCTTTTCATGGCTTCATATCTCCTTTCCTTTAAACTTTGAATAATATCTCATTGTCTGGATGGAACAAAGTTTATATATCCATTCACCTACTGAAGGACATCTTGGTTGCTTCCAAGTTTTGTCAGTTATGAATAAACCTTCATGGGTTGGACCAAACGTTTTGTGTATACATAAGATTTCAACTCCGTTGAGTAAACTGGAGGGCAATTGTTCGATTATATGATAAGAGTATGTTAAGTTTTGTAAGAGATCACTAAATTGTCTTCCAAAGTGTCTATACAATTTTACATTCCCATCAGCAATGAATGAGAGTTCCTGTTGCCCCATATCCTCACCAGCATTTAGTGGTCGGTTTTTTGGATTTCACATTCTAATAGGCATGTTGTTTTAATTTTTAATTGTTTGAATATGCATTTTCCTGATGACATACAATGTTGAGCTTCTTTTCATATGTTTATTTGCTATCTGTGTATTTTCTTTGGCTCATATTTAAATTGATTTTTCTTTTGTTTTCTTACTGTTGAGTTTTAAGAGTTCTTTGTATAGTTGGGATAACAGTCTTTATTTTTTTTTTTTAAAGATTTTATTTATTTATTTGACAGAGACAGAGATAGCGAGAGCAGGAGCACAAGCAAGCGGGAGTGGGAGAGGGAGAAGCAGGCTTCCCACCGAGCAGGGAGCCTGATGTGGGACTTGATCCCAGGACCTTGGGATCATGACCTGAGCCGAAGGCAGCCGCTCAACCGACTGAGCCACCCAGGCGTCCCAAGGGATAACAGTCTTTAATTAGATATGTCTTTGCAAATATTTTCTCCCAGTCTGTAGCTTGTCTCCTCATTCTATTGGCAGTATCTTTAATGAAGCAGATGTTTTTAACTTCAGTGAAGTCTAACTTACCAATTCTTTCTTTCATGGACTGTGCCTTTGAGTGGTATTTAAAAAGTCATCATCATTCTCAAGGTCATCTAGGTTTTCTCCTATGTAGTCTTGTAGGAGTTTTATAGTTTTGCATTTTACATGGAAGTCTATGATTTCAAGTTAATTTGGGGGGAATGATATAATCTAATAAAGCTTTAATAGAGATTTTTGTACTTTATTACATGAAGTACATGTAATAAGTACATGCTACATAAGTAACAGATAAAGGTTTAGTTTTTGGTTAGTCACAAAGAAAAACCAAGACCCTGCATATCTGTTGAATTATGTTAATTACCTATTCAGATTTGATCTTTCTAGTACATTCCTCCTAAGACTAATGTTATAGAGAAAATTTTCCAAGGTTAGAGAACCAGAGAGCTTGTTTTTCGGTAAAATTAACAAGTGATAGAATTTTTCACTACTTTTATGTACCAGGTGTTATCATGCCCTCATTTTATACATGACAAAACTTGTAATCAGAGTTTAACCTACTTGTGCAAGGCCTCAGAACTAGAATGGTCACCCAAACTCTGAGTTTTCCACAGCTTTTCATTGCTGTCAGTGTGGGATTGTCCTGGTCAGACCATTTTCAAATTCTTCTGTCTCCTTTCTTGGCTAACTCTTACTCAGTTTCAGTTTTCCTCAGCGCATATAGTCTTCTCTTTAATGATATTTATTGCTGCTTCACCCTAAAACAATGTTTCATTCCCATCACAAAAGAGTATGGCTGTTTTATTTATTTACTCTTCCAATGTTTTGTTTCAGAAAGAAATTCTCTAAAATAGCACAAATGCCTTAATCACTTTTGAAGAAAAGAGGCAATGAAATGTCAAATAAGTTCCATCAAGTTAAAATCATTTGTTAATCTAGTCACCTAAACTAGGTAACTATTCAGTTATCTAATGAATAAGAGAAACAATCTATAATCAAATTTTACTGAATCAGGTATATGACTAGCTGTGCAGAACATAATAAAATCACTATACATATTATTTAGCTTCACAAAGCTTGTAATCTATTTTGGGAGGTAAGGCAAAGAGGATACAATGTGTTACTCAACTGCTAGGTGATAATGCACAGACTCCAAGTGTAATAATGAAAAAATTTTGTGAAAATTTAAAAACAATTTATGTGTTATAATGTTTTAATGATTTTTTGAATTATTTCATTTTAGAGTAATTGTACACTCAAGAAACAGGTATAATCAGCATCCACTTCTAGAAATCAGGAATCTGAGGCTAAGTGAAGCAGATCATGTGCCTAGTGTCATAGGGCAGGAAACACTTAAGCCAGGACTCAAATCTAATCTTCCCACTGTTTTTTCTTTACATGCTCCTGGTGACATCTGTGGATTACAATAGCTAGGGTAGGTTCTTGAAGTAGATATTGGATATGGAATGATTGTTGAAATTTAAATGAGTAATGAAATCCAAGATCAAAGAATAGAATTAAGGCAGGTGATGAATCAGTGAGTCGCTAATAATAAGTGAACTAATGTGCACAGTTTGAAGGGTTTATGACTGAGAGTCATGGTGAATAAGACTGTATTGTACAAACAGCAATCAATATTGGTTGTTGATTTGCAGTTTCAGTTTATAATAATGTATCATTTGTTACTTCTGAATTCCTGAGATATATTGATATATAATCTGCGTATATACAAGCAAAGGATATGGGAAAATGCTAAAGGCATCATGACTTATAACAGATACATTTCTGAAACAGTGTATTTAATGAAAGCTCAGAAAAATCTAAATGTACACTGTATACACCCAGGTTATTCTTTCTTTAGCTGAAAATGAAATATGATTATCTTAAGGGAGCCAGAGCCCATAATGTGATATAAAAGAAGATAAAAACTGTCATTGAACCTGAAAAATTATCAGTGAATCAGTGATTTACTGACAAGTCTGATTCAGCAGAAAGTTGGCTTTAGAAAGTTGAGTACCCTGGAGGAGGCTCAGCAGTTTTACATGCATAGTCATAAATCTAAATTATAGGAAAGTTATGGTGATTTAATTCA
>NW_028059604.1:0-397 GCF_054177405.1 Leptonychotes weddellii
CAGAGCAGTGTTCTCAGCCTGACCATTGTTCACATTTGGGGCCTGATACTCCTTTGTTGGGGGGCCGCCCTGCTCTGTGGGGGATGTTTAATGGCGTTCTTGGCCTCTACCGATTAGAGGCTAGCAGCACCTCGACCTTCACACCCCATTTTGTGACAACCAAAAATGTCTCCAGACATTGCCAAATGTCACTCCTCGTTGAGAATCCCTTAGACGCGGAGTTCTTGCTCTAGGTTAGAATCCCACTGAGATCCTACGTACAGTGTCTAATACACCGGCTGCCGTAGAGCAGGTGCTGCATAATTTTTGTTGAATTGAGCCCAGCATCAACACATAGCTGTTCACATATGCCTGTTGGCCTGTGATCACACTGAGGCGGTGGAAACCATGCCATATT
>NW_028059605.1:0-397 GCF_054177405.1 Leptonychotes weddellii
AGGGGCACCTGAGTGGCTCAGTCGTTAAGCGTCTGCCTTCAGCTCAGGTCATGATCCCAGGGTCCTGGGATCGAGCCCCACATCAGGCTCCTTGCTCAGCGGGAAGCCTGCTTCTCCCTCTCCCACTCCCCCTGCTTGTGTTCCCTCTCTCGCTGTCTCTCTCTCTGTCAAAAAACAAATAAAATCTTTAAAAAAAAAAAAAAATACTTACCAGAGTAACATGTGCACACAATTTAAGAATAATATAGTACAGTAAATATTATAAAGAAAAAGATCAGGGGTGCCTGGGGGGCTCAGTCAGTTAAGTGTCTGCCTTTGGCTCAGGTCATGATTTTGGGGTCCTGGGATCGGGCTTGCATGGGATCCCTGCTTGGTGGGGAGTTTGCTTTTCCTTCTT
>NW_028059606.1:0-397 GCF_054177405.1 Leptonychotes weddellii
CCAGCTCTGCCATGTGGAAGCTGTGTGAACTGGGGAGGGTATGTGACCTCCCTGAGCCTCAGTTACCTGCTCAGTGAGATGGGTAGAAGAGTAGCTCCTCGCTCATAAGGCTGTCGGGATGATTAATTAGGTTAATGCAGGTGTAACACTTAGCACAGTACCTGGCACATAGTC
Organism: Leptonychotes weddellii; assembly: GCF_054177405.1. Taxonomy (NCBI): domain Eukaryota; kingdom Metazoa; phylum Chordata; class Mammalia; order Carnivora; family Phocidae; genus Leptonychotes; species Leptonychotes weddellii. The sequence continues at coordinate 175 of NW_028059606.1, forward strand.
AGTGCTCCTTCAAATTAGCGTGGGGCGCCTGGGTGGCTCAGTCGTTAAGCGTCTGCCTTCGGCTCAGGTCATGATCCCGGGGTCCTGGGATCGAGCCCCGCATCGGGCTCCCTGCTCGGCGGGAAGCCTGCTTCTCCCTCTCCCACTCCCCCTGCTTGTGTTCCCTCTCTCGCTGTGTCTCTCTCTGTCAAATAAATAAATAAAATCTTTAAAAAAAAAAAAA
>NW_028059607.1:0-397 GCF_054177405.1 Leptonychotes weddellii
GCGCCTGGGTGGCTCAGTCGTTAAGCGTCTGCCTTCGGCTCAGGTCATGATCCCAGCGTCCTGGGATCGAGCCCCGCATCGGGCTCCCTGCTCCGCGGGAAGCCTGCTTCTCCCTCTCCCACTCCCCCTGCTTATGTTCCCTCTCTCGCTGTGTCTCTCTCTGTCAAATAAATAAATAAAATCTTTAAAAAAAAAAAAAAAAATACTCAACGGAATACCAGAAAACCAAATTCAGCAATATATAAAAGAAATTATATACCATCACCAAGTAAGAGTTATCCCAGAAATGCAAAGTTGGTTTAATATCTGAAAATCAATAAATGTAATATATCTTATATATTAGTTTGCTCAGGTTGTTGCCAAAACAGAATAGGAATTCCCAGCCCTTATTTCCCCA
>NW_028059608.1:0-397 GCF_054177405.1 Leptonychotes weddellii
TCTCAAAACAGGCCCACAAAACGCTAACATGTCCTAAAAGAAAATATGGTGAACTTAATCAGAAGAAACATAGCAGACATGTCCAGGCCCAACCAGTTGCTCAAGAGCACAGTGATGTTTCTAAGGAAGTCCTGCTCAGCAGGAATGACCTGAGTCTGGTCAGAAGGAATCACGAGACAGACCCAAGCTGAGGTCAGCCCTACTGAATTTAATGCCTGAACTCTTTAAAACTGTAAAAAGCAAGAAATACACATATTGGGTAAACCCTGCAATGCGTCCCCTGCAATCTGAGGAACTGTTCCAAAATGACAGAGTCTTAAGAGACATGTATTCCTGGAAAGAATCCCGGGACAGAATGGAAAGAGGGGCGCCTGGGTGGCTCAGTCGTTAAGCGTCT
>NW_028059609.1:0-397 GCF_054177405.1 Leptonychotes weddellii
TTTTTTTTTTTTTTTAAAGATTTTATTTATTTATTTGCGAGAGAGAGAATGAGAGACAGAGAGCACGAGAGGGAGGAGGGTCAGAGGGAGAAGCAGACTCCCTGCCGAGCAGGGAGCCCGATGCGGGACTCGATCCCGGGCCTCCAGGATCATGACCTGAGCCGAAGGCAGTCGCTTAACCGACTGAGCCACCCAGGCGCCCAGGATTCTGCATTTCTAATAAACACACCAAGTACCTGATACGAATGGTCTGCTGCCAACACTTTGCACAGTACTGGTCAGCCACTGGTTTTGTAACGTGTGCCGCTAGGTTGAAATGAGACCACATAAGTTCATTAAAACTCAATACCATTTATTGGGAATTCAAAATACAGGCCCCAGGCTAGACAGTTGACTT
>NW_028059610.1:0-397 GCF_054177405.1 Leptonychotes weddellii
TTTTTTTAAAGATTTTATTTATTTATTTGAGAGAGAGAGAATGAGAGAGAGAGAGAGTACATGAGAGGGGGGAGGGTCAGAGGGAGAAGCAGGCTCCCTGCCGAGCAGAGAGCCCGATGCGGGACTCGATCCAGGGACTCCAGGATCATGACCTGAGCCGAAGGCAGTCGCTTAACCAACTGAGCCACCCAGGCGCCCAATATAATACCATATTTAAACCATACTGGAATTAAAATTAAAAAAAAAAAACCTTAACTACTAATAGCCTACTGTTTACCAGAAGCCTTACTGATAATATAAGCAGTTGATTAGCACATATTTTGTATGTTATATATATTATATACTGTATTCTTACAATAAAGTAAGGTAAGAAAAGAAAATGTTATTAAGAAAATCA
>NW_028059611.1:0-397 GCF_054177405.1 Leptonychotes weddellii
TTTTTTTTTAAAGATTTTATTTATTTATTTGAGAGAGAGAGAATGAGAGAGAGAGAACACATGAGAGGGGATAGGGTCAGAGGACGAAGCAGACTCCCTGCCGAGCAGGGAGCCCGATGCGGGACTCGATCCAGGGACTCCAGGATCATGACCTGAGCCGAAGGCAGTCGCTTAACCAACTGAGCCACCCAGGCGCCCTGTAACTTGATCTTAAAAGTAACACCCCATCACTTGTGTCCTATTGTCTTCATTCAAAGTGAGTCAGTATATTCAACCCACACTCAAGAGGAGGGGATTATGTGAGATTGTGAATATTGAGAGGTGGGGGAATTTTTAGTGGGTCTCTTTTAGAAGTTGTCTGCCACAAACATAAATTTGTTACTAAGTTAGAAAAGAA
>NW_028059612.1:0-397 GCF_054177405.1 Leptonychotes weddellii
ACATGGAAAAAGTACACATGCTTTCCTGTGCCAGAAAGCAAAGAATCACTCAAAGACTAATTGATGAGAGTATGCCAAGAGGACACAGGTGCCAGCATGAAGGGACTCACACTGACCAAATCTGGAATACTTTGATTAAAAAAAATAGTGACTGTAGCTGAATTGTAAAACATTCCATAAATAAAAATCCATGAGTCCAGGGGCGCCTGGGTGGCTCAGTTGGTTAAGCGACTGCCTTCGGCTCAGGTCATGATCCTGGAGTCCCTGGATCGAGTCCCGCATCGGGCTCCCTGCTCGGCAGGGAGTCTGCTTCTCCCTCTGACCCTCCTCCCTCTCATGCTCTCTGTATCTCATTCTCTCTGTCTCAAATAAATAAATAAAATCTTTAAAAAAAAAA
>NW_028059613.1:0-397 GCF_054177405.1 Leptonychotes weddellii
TTTTTTTTTTAAAGATTTTATTTATTTATTTGACAGAGAGAGACACAGCGAGAGAGGGAACATAAGCAGGGGGAGTGGGGGAGGGAGAAGCAGGCTTCCCGCCGAGCAGGGAGCCCGATGTGGGACTCGATCCCAGGACCCTGGGATCATGACCTGAGCCGAAGGCAGACGCTTAACGACTGAGCCACCCAGGCGCCCGGACAGTTCTTATTTTTAAATCACACAGACTGACTTTCTATAAAAAATCTGACTTCATTTTTCATTTCAAATAAATGCGCTAATTTGTGGCCCTGTGAAAACCATCTTCCTTTTGAATTCTAATTCTGAGATGATAGATAGATGGATAGATAGATAGATAGATAGATGGAATAGCAAGTGGAATGGTAGCCTCCAAAAC
>NW_028059614.1:0-8474 GCF_054177405.1 Leptonychotes weddellii
AGGTCTTTTCATATCCATCTACATAATTACCAATACAGGCCCTCTTCATTCCTTCTTTTAGTTCCAGATTTCTAACTAGCATCATTTCCCTTCACCCAGAAGAATGTTGTTTAGCATTTCTTGTAGTGTGGCTGTTCTGATGGATTCTCACAGCTTTTGCTGATCTTAAGATGTCTTTCTGTTGTCTTCCTACTTGAGAATCTTTTGCTGGGTATAGAACTCTAGGGTGACTTTTTTCTTTTAAGCACTTAAAAGTGTTCCATGATGCTTTAGCTTGTACTGTTTTGAATGAGAAGTCAGCTGTTACTATTCTCTCCCTCTAGGTGACATATCTTTCTGTTTGTTTATACCAACTTTTCTTGTGTTTCTGTTCCTCCTTTCCTACCTTCTTCCGGCTACTGTCATGGTCTTCCCTTTTGTCTTTGCTTTTCAGCAGTTTTACTACAGTGTTCCCAGGGATGATTTTCTTTGAGTTTATTCTTTTTGGGATTTGCTGAGCTTCTTGGATCTGTGGCTTGATTTTTTTTTTTTCCAAATTTGGAAAATTTTCAGCCTTTATTTCTTACCATTTTTTTCTGCCCATTCTTTTATCTCCTTCTGAGATTCCAAATACATGTATATTAAACCACTTGGTATTATCCCGGGTTATTTTTTTTTTGCTCCTGGTGCTTCCGTTTGAATAATATCTATTGACCTGTCTTAAGTTACACGGATCTCATCTTTGTCAGGGTTCAGTCTGCCACTAAGTCCGTTCAGTGGATTTTTCAGGTATTGTATTTCTCATTTGTAGAATTTTCTTTTAGTTCTTTAGCATTCTTTCTCTTCCTCAATTACCCCTTGTTTTCACCTAGTCTGTCCTTTTTTTTTTTTTTGAGTGAGAGAGTGAGTGGGGGGCAGGAAGGGGCAGAGGGAAAGGGGGAGAGAGAGACTCTCAAGCAGGCTCCACGCCCAGCACAGAGCCTGACATGGGGCTCGATCTCATGACCTGAGATGAAATCAAGAGTCGGATGCTTAACTGACTGAGCCACCCAGGTGTCTCTCTATCCATACTTTATTGTAAATTTTTTAACATATATTTTAATACTTGCTTTAAACTTCTTGTCTGCTAATTCCAATGACTTGGCCACCTATGGGTTTGCTTCTATTGATTTTTATTTTCTTCTTTATAGATCGGATTTCCTTCTCTTTTACATGTGTAACAGTTTTATATAGTAGTTCAGATACTGGGTATTAAAGAACAGTGGGGGATGAAATATAGTTTGTTTGTTTAGCTCTGTTTATTTCTAGGACACTAAGCCCTTTCCTCTGTTTGGTGGTTAAGGTGAGGAACTGATTATTCATATTCCCCCTAGAGCCGTGGCTGAGCTCTGGCTGAGATACAGCTTTTATTTGATTCAGTTCACTTCTGATTAACCCAACTACAAAAGCTCATGCCACCATAGCTGGGGCGGGGGTGGTGGTGGGGAGGAACTGATCTTTTTTAGCTCTTCAAGTATTTGAGCTAGGTTGGGGTTAGACCACAGTTCCAGACAGTTTTGTTCATCTTTGAATTAAACTCCAGTGGGGCCCCAGAATTTAAGCTCAGCAGGAATGCATTGGTTGCTTGATAATAAGTGCTGAAAGCCTCCCCCCGCCCCCCGCCCCCAGCCTCTGTAATCTCATCTCCTACTCCTTCCTTCGCCACCCTTCACCAGTGATGCTGTTCACTCTCCTGTTCCTCAGACAAGCCAAGGATGCTCTCACTTTAGGTCCTTTGTACCTGCCTGGAATGCTCTCCCCTCAGATTTCCACATAGCTCTCCCTCACTGAATTCATGTCTCTGATCAAATACCACCTTTTTAGAAAGGCCTTCCCCTACCACCCTGCATAAAAGATCCTTCTCTCCCCTCACTGTGTTCTCCATGTTCCTCCCTTATCCTGCTTAATTTTTTTCTAAGGCACATATGACTATCTGTTTTTCCAAATATTTATTTATGATAATCTCTAAAGGATTTTTAAACACATCCAAAGGAGGTTCCCAGTAAAACTAGTTTAGAATCTCTCAGAACTTAGAATTCTGTCAGAACTCCTTGGAACTTGATGGAGGTGGTCTCTGAAAAGGAATATATTCAATATTCTAGGGACTGTTGACCTTCAAGGACATATCTGTGGACTTCACCCAGGAGGAGTGGGGGCAACTGGCCCCTGCTCACCGAAATCTATACCGGGAGGTGATGCTGGAGAACTATGGGAACCTGGTCTCAGTGGGTAAGGATGGCAAACATTCATCCAGGAAACCTGCCCATTATAGGAGAGTCCTTATTTCTAAATTATTAAATGTTGTCTGGAGCTTGACCTTGGGTTCTGTATTAGAGATGTCACATTCCTTGGGGGAACAGCTTTACTTGCTAGAGCTAGAATAGAAAGACATTCTGTGGTGCCCCTTTCCATCTTCAGAGACCTTGAATATCAGAGGACTAGAACGAAATTCTGGGGATAGTTCTTAGAACTCAGCATAACCATTCATGCTTTTTTTTTTTTTTTTTACTTTATAAGCAGGATACCAACTTTCCAAACCTAGTGTGATATCCCAGTTGGAGAAAGGACAAGAACCATGGATGACAGAGAAAGAAGGCCCAGGAGATCCCAGTTCAGGTGAGACCAAGACAGGTAGTACATTTTAATATGTAGGCCAGAGTCCCCGAAGTGTTCCTCCAGCCCCTGGACAGGGCATGTGCTAAACCTGACTTCACCCCTCCCTCCGTCACCCCTTTACTTCACCTGACCTTGCAAAAGTCTCTCTGCAGTTGGAGGGAAGGAATTTTGTCTTCATTAAGGTTAAACTTGACTTTCCCTCTTTTCTTCAGTATCCTGAACTCTGAATTGAAAGCTCCTTTCTCTAAGCAGTCAGATGTACATGGTCTCTCCTCACAGAAAACACATCTCTTTTCAGGACTCTCACTGCATTTGACAGATCTTTAATTTTCTCTCTTCCATTCTATTTCCACTTTTTGCTAACTTCCATTTTACAATTTCAGCTTTGATTCTCAGTCTCTTTTAAACTCGTGTATCTTTTGTATTTTTTGTAACAACTATATGAAAATTCTTGCAAGAGAAATTACCACAAATTCAGTGGTCTTTAATCATCTCCTTAAATTTTGCTTTATTATGGAATATTTTAGGTGCTCAGTAAGGCATAGAGAACATTAAAACAAACTTCTATGTAGCTTCCAACTAGATTAAGAAAAAAAAGAGTTGAAGCCCTGCTGTTACGCTCCTACTTTTTGAAATAACCCGCTTTTCAGAGTTTAAATATTGTCATTTTCACATGTCTTCATACTTTCATTACATGTATATATCCCGAAACAATATATAGTATTGTTTTGCATGTTCTTATTCTTTAAATAAATGGTGTATATACTTCTACTTGCTTTTCTCATTCAACATGGTTGAAATCTATGTTGTTCTAGTTCTTTTATTTCCACTGAACTAATAAACCACAATTTATCCATTTTCCTATTAATATACATTTATATTGTTTCTAAGGTTGGGGGTTACCAAGATGCAGTGTCTTCCTATGTACATATGCAAGTATTTCGAGATGTTTGGTGGAAGCAAAATTGTTGGTCATGGTGTATATGCACCTTCATTTTGCTGGAGATTACCAACTTGCTCGACAAAGCAGTTGCACCAGTTTGTCCTCCCATCAGCAAGCCATAAGAGTTCCCAGAGCTCAGCATCTTTGTCAACACTTGGCCTTGTCAAACTTTAAAATTATCGTAGGGGTGCCTGGGTGGCTCAGTCAGTTGAGAATCCCGACTCTTTATTTCAGCTCAGGTCAGGATCTCAGGGTGTGGGATCAAGCCCCATCTCAGGCTCCACGCTCAGTGTGGAGTCTGCTCCAGATTCTTTCTCTCCCTCTGTCCCTACCCCTCAAATAAATAAATAAAATCTTTAAAAATAAATAAATTGAAAATAAAAAAATAAAATTTTTGTAAATTTGTGGGTGAATTTGGTATCTTGTTGTTTCTTTCATTTTCCTGATTACTAGCAAGAGGAGCATACTTTTCATGTTTATTGACCATCCAGAGTTCTCTTACATAAATTGTTTATATCCTTTGCCAATTGCTCTATTATTATCTCTTTTCTTGATTTATAGAAAAATTGATGTAATATATATTCTTATATTTTTAAGATTTGGCTTTTCATATTTAGAGTTAATTCACCTGGAATTTCTAGCCCTACTCTAACGGCAAGTTAATTACTGTGTTTCATAGTGAGGTGCATATCCGGTAGAGGTAGTTCTCCCACTGTGTTCTTCAAAATTGTCCTGGTTATTCTTAGCCTCCTGCTTTTTCCATACAAATGAGTGCATCAAATTTCACACCCACACACATACACACATGTGCATGTGTGCAAATACTCCGGTGGTATTTTGATTGGAATAGAATTGGATTTATAGATCAACTTTGGGGGGAATTAATATTATGATACTGAGTTTTATTATTCCAGAAACATGGTAAATTGCTCCATTTATTGGTATTTCCTAACTTTTTTAAAAATAAAGTTTCAGAATTTTCCCTATAAGGTCTTCTTCATATTACATCCCCTTTTAGGTTCATCTTGAAGACCTTATATTTTGCTATTGTAGATTGTGTGTGTGTGTGTATTTTTTAAAGATTTTATTTATTTGACAGATAGAGAGAGCACAAGTAGGCAGAGTGGCAGGCAGAGGGAGAGGTAGAAGCAGGCTCTCCGCTGAGCAGGGAGCCCGATGTGGGTTTTGATCCCAGAACCCTGGGATCATGACCTGAGCCGAAGGCAGATGCTTAACCGACTGAGCCACCCAGACGCCCCAATAGTATATATTTTTAAATTATGTTTTCTGTTTGTTGTTGGTGTGTAATAGCACATTTGATTTTATATATTGATCTTATAGCTAGCCACCTTGTTTCACTCCATTATTAATTCCAACAATATGTTTATATATTCTCTTGGGTTTTCTCTTTTTCAACTTAAAATAATGAAAATAATAAAAGCTACCATGATTTTCATCTAGATGGTCCAGTCCCTTTAAATAATAAGAACAATCTGATTTTAGTAAAATGTTTAGTTTAGGGCAATAACAAAAACTCCCAACTTCATTCAAAGTTAAATCTTTTTTTCAATAGTTTGGTTCTTCTTCAGGCCTGGATACTGAATTGGGGAAGGGGACATAGATGGTGGCTTCTTCTCTCTTTCCCTGTCCTCTTCTTTTCCCCCTCCCATATTCAGGACTAGAATTAGAAGCCTACAGAGCATAGACTCTATTATTGCCTTTACTCATTAAGAATTTGTAAGTACTTAAAAAAAAAAAAAAGAATTTATTAGTACTAATGATCCTTTTGTGCCGAACAAAAAATCTTACAAGAAGTTATACCTTTCAGGATACAGATCTGTCAGTTGAAATATTGGTAATGGGTACAACAAATTATCAAGTAAAAAAGCCAGTCAGAATTTTAAAGGATAAAAGATATTTTCAGGGGCACCTGGGTGGTTCAGTCAGTTAAGTGTTCGACTCTTGATTTTGGCTTAGGTCATGATCTCAGGGTTGTAAGATCGCACCCTACTGGGCGTGGAGCCTTCTTAAGATTCTCTCTCTCCCTATTCCTCTGTCACTCCCCTCCCCCCTCAAGAAAGGTAAAAGATACTTTCATGGAACATAGCAATAATAGCAACATAGTGGGGCGCCTGGGTGGCTCAGCCATTAAGCGTCTGCCTTCGGCTCAGGTCATGATCCCAGTGTCCTGGGATCGAGCCCCACATCGGGCTCCCTGCTTGGTGGGGAGTCTGTTTCTCCCTCTCCCACTCCCCCTGCTTGTGTTCCTGCTCTCGCTAACTCTCTCTCTGTCAAATAAATAAATAAAATCTTTAAAAAATAATAATAATAATAGCAACATAGTCTGGGTTTCTTACAAGTCTCCTTTCTAGGGACAGACTAATAACCACAGAAAATAGAACAATGTAAATATTAATACAAGTTTCAATAAAAGCTTAATGTTTTTATGAAAGTTCTTAGTTCAGACCTTATTTTTTGAATGAGCATTTCCTCCTGCTGCTGGTGTGGGGAGAGGGACATCTTTTTATCTTTTTGATATTGTTTTCCAAAAGTGGTTGTCAATTAAAAAGATATTCATAAGACATAGCTCTGAAATTTGATTATTTAGTATTAGAAAGAACAGGTCTAAAGTACTCAAATTTTACTCTCTATATAAAATCACACATTTTCCTTATTTATCTGTTTCTTAACTTCCCATTACCTCCCCCGTGGTTGCATAACCATATTTAATTGTGCAGTTGACCCTTGAACAACACTGGTTTGCACTGCATGGGTCCACTTATATGTGGATTTTTTACAGCACTATAAATGTATTTTTTCTTCCTTATAATTTAACATTTTCTCTTTATTGTAAGCCTGTAGTATATGATACATATAACATAAAACATGTGTTAATTGACTTATCAGTAAGGCTTCTAGGCAACAGTAGGCTATTAGTAGTTAAGTTTTGGGGGGAGTCAAAAGTTATACATGGATTTTTTACTGTATTGGGGTTGGTATCCCAACCCCCATGTTGTTCAAGGGTCAACTGTAATCAAAATCTCATACTTTATAGTTATCTAAATTTCTGTCTTACTCATTACAATAATTGATTTTTTAAAGCATAATGGATGTGAGTTATTTGCATGTTTCCATTTCTTTCAGACTTGAAGAATAAAACAGAAACCAATGCATCAACTGCAAAGAATGACATCTTACAGGAACAGTTATATCATGGCATTATGATGGAAGGGTTCCTGAGAGATGATGTCATTTATTCCACACTAAGAAAAGTCTCTAAGTATGATGGTGACTTAGAAAGGCACCAGGAAATCCATGGGAGAGATGTAAGACAAGCCATCCTGACCCACAAGAAGAGTGGCCAAGAAACTAACAAATTTGGGGAAAATATTGTCAGTTCAAATGTTATTATAGAGCAGAGGCACCATAAATGTGAAACACCTAGAAAGAGGAACAAATACAAATTAGACTTGATTAATCATCCGAGTTACATAAGAACAAAAACCTATGAATGTAATATATGTGAAAAAAACTTCAAACAACCCATTCATCTTACTGAACACATGAGAATTCATACTGGTGAAAAGCCTTTCAGGTGTAAGGAATGTGGAAGGGCCTTTAGTCAAAGCGCATCACTGACTACACACCAGAGGATCCATACCGGTGAGAAACCCTTTGAATGTGAAGAATGTGGCAAAGCCTTCAGACATCGCTCATCTCTTAATCAGCATCACAGAACTCACACTGGAGAGAAACCCTACGTATGCGATAAATGTCAGAAAGCTTTCAGCCAGAACATTAGCTTGATCCAGCATCTGAGAACTCATTCTGGGGAGAAACCCTTTACGTGCAATGAATGTGGGAAAACCTTCCGACAAATTAGACACCTTAGTGAACATATAAGAATTCACACTGGGGAGAAGCCCTATGCATGCACTGCGTGTTGTAAAACCTTTAGTCATAGAGCATACCTAACGCATCACCAGAGGATCCATACTGGGGAGAGACCCTACAAATGTAAGGAATGTGGGAAAGCCTTTAGGCAGAGGATACACCTTAGCAACCATAAAACTGTTCATACAGGAGTGAAAGCATATGAATGCAACCGCTGTGGAAAAGCCTACCGGCATGATTCATCCTTTAAGAAACATCAGAGACACCACACTGGAGAAAAACCTTATGAATGTAATGAATGCGGAAAAGCCTTCAGCTATAATTCGTCACTTAGTCGACACCATGAGATACACAGGAGGAATGCCTTTCGAAATAACATGTGAAAATAGATTATTCAACATGAGAACAAAAGCCAGCTCTAGATCAGTGATTCTGTTTTTAAATTCCAGGATTTTAAATTTGAGGAATTGATATCATGATGCCAGCTTTTAATCTTGCCCAATATGTAAATAAACAGTGCATTGATAACTACTATCTACTAACACCTCTGTACAAAGTACTCAATCAAGAATAAAGGATGGTAAAAAAAAAAAAAAAAAAAAGAATAAAGGATGGTCCTTTAAATTAAATTCAGCATAATGGAAAGTGCACACATAATTGTTATCTTTCTGATTTCATGGTGGATTAGTTATTCTCCGTGGGCATTCACTCATTTATAGACTAACAATTGGGAAGAACTGTCAAAAATATCACCACCCCTATTTTTTAAGTAAACTTTTTTTTTTAACTTTTATTTTTTATTTATTTTTTTTTTTTTAAGATTTTATTTATTTATTTGAGACAGAGAGAATGAGAGAGACAGAGAGCACATGAGAGGGGGGAGGGTCAGAGGGAGAAGCAGGCTCCCTGCCGAGCAGGGAGCCCGATGCGGGACTCGATCCTGGGACTCCAGGATCATGACCTGAGCCGAAGGCAGTCGCTTAACCAACTGAGCCACCCAGGC
>NW_028059615.1:0-397 GCF_054177405.1 Leptonychotes weddellii
CCTGGGTGGCTCAGTTGGTTAAGCGACTGCCTTCGGCTCAGGTCATGATCCTGGAGTCCCTGGATCGAGTCCCGCATCGGGCTCCCTGCTCGGCAGGGAGTCTGCTTCTCCCTCTCCCACTCCCCCTGCTTGTGTTCCCTCTCTCACTGTGTCTTTCTCTGTCAAATAAATAAATAAAATCTTTAAAAAAAAAAAAAAATTCCATTGTCTGGATGTGCCACATACAGTTGATCCATTCACCTACTGAAAGACATCTTGGCTGCTTCCAAGTTTTGGCAACTATGAATAATGCTGCTATAAACACCCATGTTTAGGTTTTCGTGTGAACCTAAGTTTTCAACTCCTTTGGGCAAAACCAAGAAGCATGATTGCTAGATTGTATGTTAAGAGTTTCTTA
>NW_028059616.1:0-397 GCF_054177405.1 Leptonychotes weddellii
TACCCAGTTGAGGGCCCTTCCTATGTCCATGTATGAGAAATGATGTTTTCTATGGCTTTTTATGCACCAATAAGAGAGAATATTGGGTTTATTTAGTATCATATTCACTGAAGTTATAGAGAATGTTTGAAAGACACCATCAAATAATTAAAGCTAAGGAAAGGTCATTTAGCAAGTACACAAGAATGAGACTGGCTTGGGGCGCCTGGGTGGCTCAGTTGGTTAAGCGACTGCCTTCGGCTCAGGTCATGATCCTGGAGTCCCGGGATCGAGTCCCGCATCAGGCTCCCTGCTCGGCAGGGAGTCTGCTTCTCCCTCTGACCCTCCTCCCTCTCATGCTCTCTGTATCTCATTCTCTCTGTCTCAAATAAATAAATAAAATCTTTAAAAAAAAAAA
>NW_028059617.1:0-397 GCF_054177405.1 Leptonychotes weddellii
TTTTTTTAAAGATTTTATTTATTTATTTGAGACAGAGAGAATGAGAGAGACAGAGAGCACATGACAGGGGGAAGGGTCAGAGGGAGAAGCAGGCTCCCTGCCGAGCAGGGAGCCCGATGCGGGACTCGATCCCGGGACTCCAGGATCATGACCTGAGCCGAAGGCAGTCGCTTAACCAACTGAGCCACCCAGGCGCCCTGTCTGCTGAATTTTAAAACCTACATACATCAGGGGGCGCCTGGGCGGCTCCATCGGTTAAGCATCTGACTCTTGATTTCAGCTCAGGTCATGATCTCAGGGGTCCTGCATCAGGCTCTACGCTCAGCAGGGAATCTGCTTCCCTCTCTCTCTCTCCCTCTGCCCCTCCCCCTGCTCATGCACTCTCTCTAAAATAAAT
>NW_028059618.1:0-397 GCF_054177405.1 Leptonychotes weddellii
CCTGGGTGGCTCAGATGGTTAAGCGTCTGCCTTCGGCTCAGGTCATGATCCCAGGGTCCTGGGATCGAGCCCCGCATTGAGCTCCCTGCTCAGCGGGAAGCCTGCTTCTCCCTCTCCCACTCCCCCTGCTTGTGTTCCCTCTCTGGCTGTGTTTCTCTCTGTCAAATAAATAAATAAAATCTTTAAAAAAAAAAAAAAAAGATACATTGTAATAAGAACTGATATCTGACAATATCAGGAGACATATTTGGTTGTCCACCGTGGGGTGGAGGGGAGCTTGGATTCTACCAGCATCTGGTGTATAGAAGCCAGGAATGCTGTTCATCCCACAAAGCACAGGACAGGCCCCTCAACGAAATGTAAGTAGTGCTGAGGCTGAGGGACCCTGTAGTCAACC
>NW_028059619.1:0-397 GCF_054177405.1 Leptonychotes weddellii
ATATTTGAGTACTGTAGAAATGAAACAACAAACAAATAAAATATGATAATCTGATTTACAGGCTTGTACTAGTTCATTGCAATCAAATAATTATAAAAATATTACTGATTTTACAAATGAATAGTCAAGAAGTTGTTTAATAATCTTTGTACGGCACCATAAGCATCTAAAATGATTGTTCATTTAGAAGACACTTCTAGGGGCGCCTGAGTGGCTCAGTCGTTAAGCGTCTGCCTTCGGCTCTGGTCATGATCCCAGGGTCCTGGGATCGAGCCCCGCATCGGGCTCCCTGCTCGGCAGGGAGTCTGCTTCTCCCTCTCCCACTCCCCCTGCTTGTGTTCCCTCTCTCGCTGTGTCTCTCTCTGTCAAATAAATAAATAAAATCTTTAAAAAAAAA
>NW_028059620.1:0-397 GCF_054177405.1 Leptonychotes weddellii
GAGATTTAGAAACTTTAGTCCAAGGCAACACATTCAGGAGGTAGAAGTTACTGAATAGGATGGACAAAAAATAATTTTGGTCTCAAGCTACCTCCAACCTGAAAGTTATTACACGTAATAGTAATAGTAAAATGCATGTTTCTTTTATATGGCATCTCAGAAGACACATTAAAGATGGATTTTTAAAATACAAAGATTTGGGGCGCCTGGGTGGCTCAGTTGGTTAAGCGACTGCCTTCGGCTCAGGTCATGATCCTGGAGTCCCGGGATCGAGTCCCGCATCGGGCTCCCTGCTCGGCAGGGAGTCTGCATCTCCCTCTGACCCTCCTCCCTCTCATGCTCTCTGTCTCTCATTCTCTCTGTCTCAAAATAAATAAATAAAAATCTTTAAAAAAAA
>NW_028059621.1:0-397 GCF_054177405.1 Leptonychotes weddellii
ACAGAATTTAACAATTAAAAAAAGAGATTATTATATAGTGGTGTTAAGATGTAGTGCTACTTGAAAATGATAGATTTTCCCTACCCCCACAGAGAAATAGTTTTGCCCACTGTGGCCTTCTCTTGAATCCAAATGTATACTGAACTTAGGGAAAAAAATGGTAATCTGTAAATTTAGGTATATAAAAATATAATTAAAGGGCGCCTGGGTGGCTCAGTTGGTTAAGCGACTGCCTTCGGCTCAGGTCATGATCCTGGAGTCCCTGGATCGAGTCCCGCATCGGGCTCCCTGCTCGGCAGGGAGCCTGCTTCTCCCTCTGACCCTCCCCTCTCTCATGTGCTCTCTCTCTCTCATTCTCTCTGTCTCAAATAAATAAATAAAATCTTTAAAAAAAAAA
>NW_028059622.1:0-397 GCF_054177405.1 Leptonychotes weddellii
CGCCTGGGTGGCTCAGTCGTTAAGCGTCTGCCTTCGGCTCAGGTCATGATCCCAGGGTCCTGGGATCGAGCCCCGCATCGGGCTCCCTGCTCCGCAGGAAGCCTGCTTCTCCCTCTCCCACTCCCCCTGCTCGTGTTCCCTCTCTCGCTGTGTCTCTCTCTGTCAAATAAATAAATAAAATCTTTAAAAAAAAAAAAATTTTCTTACTGTGGTAAAATATACATAATATGAAATTTACGATTTTAACCATTTTGAAATGTACAATTTGGTAGCGTTAAGTACATTCACAATGTGGAGCCATCATCATTACTATGCATTTCTGGAACTCTTTCATCATTCCAAATAGAAGCTCTGTACCCATTAAACAGTAATTCCCCACACGCCTTCCCCCAGCTCC
>NW_028059623.1:0-397 GCF_054177405.1 Leptonychotes weddellii
AATTGTAGGGTAAAAGAGCATGTGTGTTAAAATGTTTGATAGTTATTTCCAAATTGTTCTCCAAAAGGCTGATTTACTCCTATCAACAGCAAGTGAGAGAGTGCCTGTTTCCCCACACCTTTGCCAACATAGTATTTTCAGTCTTAGTCTAGCCAGTTTGATAGACAAAAAAAGTATATCTTTTTAAGTTTTATATTTTTTTTTTTTTTTTTAAAGATTTTATTTATTTATTTGAGAGAGAGAGAATGAGAGACAGAGAGCATGAGAGGGAGGAGGGTCAGAGGGAGAAGCAGACTCCCTGCCGAGCAGGGAGCCCGATGCAGGACTCGATCCTGGGACTCCAGGATCATGACCTGAGCCGAAGGCAGTCGCTTAACCAACTGAGCCACCCAGGCGC
>NW_028059624.1:0-397 GCF_054177405.1 Leptonychotes weddellii
ACGATGGACTCTGAAAAACAAACTGAGGGTTCTAGAGGGGAGGGGGGTGGGAGGATGGGTTGGCCTGGTGGTGGGTATTGAGGAGGGCACGTTCTGCATGGAGCACTGGGTGTTATGCACAAACAATGAATCATGGAACACTTCATCTAGAACTAATGATGTAATGTATGGGGATTAACATAAGAATAAAAAAAATGCAAAAAAAAAATAGAAGGGGAGTGGGAAGGTTACTCTTAAGCGGTGGTCTTCACTGATGCATATGTGGATTCATCTTAAGAAACTCAGATTTTAGGGGGCACCTGGGTGGCTCAGATGGTTAAGCGTCTACCTTCGGCTCAGGTCATGATCCCGGGGTCCTGGGATCGAGTCCCGCATCGGGCTCCCTGCTCCTTGGGAG
>NW_028059625.1:0-8474 GCF_054177405.1 Leptonychotes weddellii
ATTTTTCCAAAGAAGACATCCAAATGGCCAACAGACACACGAAAAAGTGCTCAATATCGCTTGGCATCAGGGAAATCCAAATCAAAACCTCAATGAGATACCACCTCACACCAGTCAGAATGGCTAAAATTCACAAGTCAGCAAATGACAGATGTTGGCGGGGATGTGGAGAAAGGGGAACCCTCCTACACTGTTGGTGGGAATGCAAGCTGGTGTAGTCACTGTGGAAAACAGTATGGAGGTTCTTCAAAAAGTTGAAAATAGAGCTTCCATATGACCCAGCAATTGCACTACTGAGTATTTACCCCAAAGATACAAATGTAGGGATCCGAAGGGGTATGTGCACCCGATGTTTATAGCAGCAATGTCCACATTAGCCAAACTGTGGAAAGAGTCAAGATGTCCATCGACAGATGAATCGATAAAGAAGAAGTGGTGGGGCGCCTGGGTGGCTCAGTTGGTTAAGCGACTGCCTTCGGCTCAGGTCATGATCCTGGAGTCCCGGGATCGAGTCCCGCATCGGGCTCCCTGCTCAGCAGGGGGTCTGCTTCTCTCTCTGACCCTCCTATCTCTCATGCTCTCTCTCTGTCTTTCTCAATAAAATAAAAAAAAAAAAGAAGAAGAAGTGGTATATATACCCAATAGAATATTATGCAGCCATCAAAAGGAATGAAATCTTGCCATTTGCAACAATGTGGATGGAACTGGAGGGTATTATCCTGAGCGAAATAAGTCAAACAGAGGAAGACATGTATCATATGACCTCACTGATATGAGGAATTCTTAATCTCAGGAAACAAACTGAGGGTTGTTGGAGTCATGGGGGTTGAGAGTGATGGGGTGGCTGGCTGATAGACACTGGGCAGGGTATGTGCTATGGTGAGTGCTGTGAATTGTGTAAGACTGTTGAATCATAGACCTGTACCTCTGAAACAATTAATACATTATATATTTAAAAAAAAGAAGAAGAAGAAGAAGATAATAGGAAGGGAAAATGAAGGGGGGAAATCGGAGGGGGAGAGAAACCATCAAAGACTATGGACTCTGAAAAACAAACTGAGGGTTCTGGAGGGGAGGGGTGTGGGGGATGGATTAGCCTGGTGATGGGTATTAAAGAGGCACGTACTGCATGGAGGACTGTGTGTTATATGCAAACAATGAATCATGGAACACTACATCAAAAACTAATGATGTAATGTATCGTGATTAACATAACATAAAAAAAGAAATCTTCCCAAAAAACAAGAGTCCATGGCCTGATAGGTTCCTTGGGGAATTTTACCAAACATTCAAAGAAGAAATAATACCTATTCTACTGAAGCTGTTTCAAAAAATAGAAACAGAAGGAGAGCCTCCAGATGCATTCTATGAGGCCAGCATTACCTTGATCCCCAAACCATGCAAACACCCCATCAAGAAGGAGAATTTCATACCGATATCCCTGATGAATATGGATTCCAAAATCATCAACAAAATTCTAGCTGATATGCTCCAACAATGCATTAAAAGGATTATCCACCATGACCAAGTGGGAGTTATCCCCGGAATGCAAGGGTGGTTCAACATTTGCAAATCAATCAATGTGACAGAACACATTAATAAGAGGGGAGAGAAGAACCATATGGTCCTCTCAATTGATGCAGAAAAAGCATTTGACAAAATATAGCATCCTTACCTGATTAAAACTTTTCAGAGTATAGGGATAGAGGGAACATTCCTCAAGTTCATAAAATCCATCTATGAAAAACCCACAGTGAATATCATCCTCAATGGGGAAAAGCTGAGAGCCTTTCCCTCAAGATCAGGAACACGTCAAGGATGCCCACTCTCATCACTATTGTTCAACATAGTACTAGAAGTCCTAGCAACAGCAATCAGACAACAAAAAGAAATAAATGGTATTCAAATTGGCAAAGAAGAAGTCAAACTCTCTCTTTTTGCAGATGACATGATACTTTATGTGGAAAACCCAAAAGACTCCACCCCCAAATTACTAGAACTCATACAGCAATTCAGTAATGTGTCTAGATACAAAATCAATGCACAGAACTCTGTTGCTTTCTTATACACTAACATTGCAAATGTAGAAAGAGAAATTAGAGAAATGTTCATTTTTTTTACGTCTAATTATGGCCTTTTTTCCACTTAAAGAAGTCTCTTTAATATTTCTTGTAAAGCTGGTTTGGTGGTGATTAACTGCTTTAGCTTTTGTTTGTCTGGAAAACTCTATCTGTCCTTCAATTCTGAATGATAATCTTATTGAATACAGTATTCTTGGTCATAAGTTTTTGTTTTTAATTTTTCTTTCCTTTGAATAAGTGTCTGCTGAGAAATCAGCCAATAGCTTTATGGAGTTTCCCTTGTACATGACTTTTTGCTTCTCTCTTGCTACTTTTAAAATTCTTTATCTTTCAATGTTTACATTTTAATTATTATGTGTCATCGTGTGGATCTCCTTGGATCCATCTGGTTTGGAACTCTTTGTGCTTCCTGAACCCTGATGACTATTTCCTTCCCTAGGTTAGAGATGTTTTCAGGTATTATTTCTTCCAATAAATTTTCTGGGGTTGCTTGTGTGGCTCAGTCAGTTAAGCATCTAACTCTTGATTTTGGCTCAGGTCATGATCTCAGGGTTGTGGGATCAAGCCTTGCATTGTGCTCCATGCTCAGTGGGGAGTCAGCTTGAGATTCTCTCCCTTCTCCCTCTGCCCCTCCCTCCACTCATGCTCTCTCTACAAAATAAATATATAAATCTTAAAAAGTTTTCTGCCACTTTTTCTCTCTCTTTTCCTTCTACAACCCTTGTAATATGAATGTTTGTTTGCTTAATGTTGCCTGAGAGATTCTTTAACCTATCTTCATTTTTTAAAAATTCTTTTTTCTTTTTGTTGTGTAGCTTGGGTGCTTTCCACTACCCTGTCTTCTGGGTCACTGATCTGTTCTTCTGCATCTGCTAATCTACTGTTGATTACCTCTAGTGTATTTTTTTATTCCAGTTATTGTATTCTTTAACTCTGATTGTTTTTTCTTTATATTTTCTATCTCTTTATTGAAATTCTCACTGAATTCTACTACTCTTCTCTCTAGTCTGGTGAACATCTTTATGATTAGTGCTTTAATTCTATCAGGCATATTGCTTATCTCCATTTCATTTAGTTCTTTTTCTGAAGTTTTGTCTTGTTCTTTCATTTGGAGCATATTTTTCTGTCTCCCCATTTTGTTTGATTTTCTGTGTTGTTTCTATGAATTAGGTGGAACAGCTATTTCTCCTAAACTTGAAGGAATGGTCTTGTGTATGGTCATCCCCTATGTAGACTGTGTTTG
Source organism: Leptonychotes weddellii (assembly GCF_054177405.1). Classification (NCBI taxonomy): domain Eukaryota; kingdom Metazoa; phylum Chordata; class Mammalia; order Carnivora; family Phocidae; genus Leptonychotes; species Leptonychotes weddellii. The sequence continues at coordinate 3,325 of NW_028059625.1, forward strand.
CCTGGTGACTTTTATGGCTGGAGTTGTGGCTGGTATGCAGTGCATGTTGCAGGACACTTTGTCCTGGGGCTGACCTGGTGGGATGGCCAGAGCTGAAGTGGGTATGGGCTGGAGGCAGTTCAGAGGCTCTCTGCATGGAGGGTACCCTGGCAAGACAGCTGAAGCTGAAGTGGGTGCAAGCTGGGAGATCCTAAGGCACTATGTACAGAGGGCACCTTGGGAGGATAGCTGAAGCTGAAGTGTGTTTAAGCTGGGTGTTCCAGGACCCTGTGTGTGGAGGGTGCCCTGGTGGGGCAGCTGGAGCTAAGATGGGGCATAGGCCAGGAGATCTCAGGGTGCTCTGCACAAGGAGTGCCTTGGCACGACAGCTGTAGCTGAAGTGGGTGCAGGCTGAGGTGGTCCGAGGGCTCTGTGTAGAGGGTGCCCTGGCAAGACAACAGAAGCTGAAGTGGGTGCAAGCTGGGGCAGCTGGAACTGAAGCAGGTGTCAGCTGGAAGGACCCAGAGTGCTCTGCCCCAGGGGTGTCCTAGCAAGCTATCTGAAGCCAAAGTGGGGCCTGGAGTGTCCAGGGTGCTTTATGACTGTATTACCTTGAGGCGATGGCTGGAGCTATAGTGAGTGCTGACCAGGGGTGTTCCAGTGGGCACTGCCCTGCAACTGCCTTAGTAGGATGGCTGGGGCTGGTATGGGCTAGGGGCTCAGGGTTCACTGAGGCAGTAGGTCAGTGAGGATGCCCAGACCTTGCTCTCATTGCTATCAAGGTGAAAGGGGAGCATAAACTGTGGCACTTCCCAGCCTTTCTGACCTGGAGAGAGTTTCAGTAGCTCCTTCACTGTTTGGCAGGGCTCTAGGGCTCTAGTTCAGGGATTAGTTCCTTTATATTCTAGATGTTCTTTTAAACCAAGGTGGCTTTTTTTTTTCTGTGCCTCAGGGCATAGGAATCTGCCACCTTATCTCTCAGTACTATTCCTACCCACTGCAGTTTGCAGCATCAGGGGTGGAGGTTCCCTTTGTCACCATGTCTGTCTTTCTTGCCATTCTCTTTTATTGTGCAGAAGCTGTTCAGACAGCCCTCAGTTATTCCTCAGGAGGAATTGCTCTTATAAATAGGGGTAGATTTGGTGTGCCCTTGGAGGACATGAGTTCAGAATCTTCCTACATTGACATCTTGGACAATTTACTCTCCACCAGGAGAATATGAGAGAGGTTGTTTCCCTGCATTCTCATTAACACAAGGTATTATCATAAGTCTTTGCCAATTTAATAGAAAAAATTGCATCTGACTATTTTGATTTATATTTCTTGATTACTAGTTGAACTTAAAAATAAAAAAGATCTGGGGTGCCTGGGTGGCTCAGTTGTTAAGCATCTGCCTTCGGCTCAGGTCATGATCCTAGGGTCCTGGGATCAAGCCCCGCATCGGGCTCCCTGCTCCATGGGAAGCCTGCTTCTCCCTCTCCCACTCCCCCTGCTTGTGTTCCCCCTCTCGCTGTGTCTCTCTCTGTCAAATAAATTTAAAAATCTTAAAAAAAAATAAAAAAAAATAAAAAATAAATTAAAAAGATCATTCAACTGAGTGCATCTGTGGCTGTGCTGTTTTGTTTTGTTAAATTCTATGTTCTCATTTGTACTGAGTGCCTTTCAATCCATAGATCCTCTGTTTTACCCTCTCCAGAGAGTAAACTTTCAATATTTTGTGATGATCTTTGCCACAGTTGCTTGATTAGATTTGGGGGAGAGCTATAAGGGTGTTTAACTCCTTAACTGGATTTCCACCGATCTTAATGTTTTCATTTCACACCACTACCCTCCTCTTCCTACTTCCAGAGATACCTGGTGCTGCCAATTCCCAAGCCTTTTGGTGGTTATACAATGTAATTTGCTTTGTTTCTTGACTTTCTTCACTGCCAGCTTGAGACTCAAATTTCTCAGGTCTTACTAGTAAGTTACTGTTCTCCCTTGTGCTTCCCATCTTCCTCATTTTTGTGGTGGTTATCTCATCTCCTGATCTTTTTGTCCTTATAGATTATGTCTTAAAAGTATATACTTCACTCTACTCTTATTTTAGTGAGTTTATTGGAGGACGTGGAGTTTTAAAGGAAAGTTCTGAGTTGAATTTGTATCTTGAAGTTGAAAGTGTTTTGCTGGGCCTTGTAAGGTTGGTAAATACTACAGATGTCTCATAGATTCAGAAGGGATATTAAGGATAGCTGTTTAGACCAGAGAGCCTTGTAGTTGCCCCAGATCAGTATAAGGAAGGCTCCTCAACTAATGAAAATTCTATTCATGACCTGTTAGAATATCTCTGCACTCACATTTATAAAGGTACCAAAGAGTTGGGTTGCTCATGCAAAAAACTTGTGAAGTTGTTATTTGCATGCAGACTACTTTATCAGACAGCTACACATTTATTATATTCACAATTCAGGTTAAGACTCTTAGGAACATTGCAAAATATTTAATAACTGATGACACATGAGCATTGACAATCAGAATGCTCAGTGCCTGGAATAGGGTCTAGGAGGCCTTCTGCTGGGCCATTTATATCCTGGATCATAAGATGATCTGGGCCACTGGAGAAGCCTAGGAGGGGGCAGGCTGAGGAGAGGGGGACATTTTGAGGGCTGAGTGCAGCTGCTATTTGCCAACTAGTGTGGAAGTATTTTCATATTTTATGGTAGGTAGGCCACAATGGTATATATAATTATCAACTTTGAGCTTTTCTTCCAACCATCGTGCCCTAATGTGAATTATTTATCCTCTCAAGGATGCTGTAGATGTTACTTTAACCTATGTTTTACCTATGTTGTCTGTCACTCCGTATTTCCTCTACTCAATATCTTTCCCAGCTTTCTACACATGATGGATCCTATCTATTAGATTCAGGCCCTCACCAGTTCTGAGCCAAACCTGAAGATGGTGGCAGTCTAATCAATAACATCAGCAATCTAGTGCTTTCTTTCCAACAAGAGCCCTGGCTATCTAGGTAATCCCTGAGTTGTAGTTTTCCCTTCCATCTCCCAATCTTGGTTTTATTTGTAGGGTGGAATTCTGTCTCAGTTTCCCTCCCCAGGATTCTTGGTATCTGATAATTTTTGGTACATCCTACTTCCTTTGATTCCCCTTTCCCCAGTCACTTTCTGTACTCTTGCTGCAAATAGACAGATATAGCTTGGAATCATGATAGAACTCCTATGGAACTTTGAGCACACCTGCCACGTCTGTGCTGTTCTTTACTCTTGGATTACATTGATATTTGTCCAACCCACAGCCAAGTATTTCTGTGAACTCTGGATGCTGTCATATAGGCTGTCCAGCTGCTCCCACAGGACTATGTTTTATATGTCAGATTGAGCAAATTTATCACCATAAAAAATTGGTGTTCCGTTAGCAAGGATGGAGGGAAGAGTGGTTAGCCATCAAATAGCTTTTGGCACACCATATGTACTGGCATGGGAGTTTCCCAACTCAATAGGCCCTCCAAAATATCTAATGATGAAGCTTATAGTGGGCCACCCAGATACTCAGAGCTTCCAATTGGCTTTTTAGTCCTCCTCTCTTAACTGAGAAGACAACCAACGATTATACATTTGAGGAAAACTCTACACACAAAAGAAAGATACCAAAGCATGTAAACATAAAAAATAACTTGGAGAAAACAGAGACAATGTAGGGAGAAGAAAAAAAAGTTTTAAAATTATCAATATTCTCAGAGAGAGATAAGAGAATATTATAATCATGGGAGATGCCTGGGTGGCTCAGCTGGTTAAGTGACTGCCTTTGGCTCAGGTCATGATCCTAGGGTCCTATGATCGAGTTCTGCATTGGGCTCCTTGCTCAGTGGGGAGCTTGCTTCTCCCTCTGCCTGCCACTTCCCCTGCATGTGCTCTCTCTCTGACAAATAAATAAATAAGTAAAATCTTTTTTAAAAAGAGAATATTATAATCATGAAACAAGAAGAGAACACTATAAAAAGAGTATTTAAAGGATAAAAAAGAACTCCTAGAAACTAAAAATCTCACAAAAATGATAAACTCAATAGAAGGGTTAGGCAATGAAATTGAAGACATATTGAATATAGAGCAAAAAATAAAGGAAATGAAAAATAAGAGAGAAGATAAAAGAACATTAGAGTGTCATTCTAGCAGATCTAATAGCTGAATGTTAGAAATTTCAAAAAAAGAGAACTGAGAAATTTAAGGGGAGAAATTTGTCAGTGACATAAGTCAAGAAAATTCTCCAGAACTGAAGGAATCAGTTTCTTTTTTTAATTAATTTATTTTATTTTATTTCTTAAATTTTTAAAATTTTATATGTTATGTTAGTCACCATACAATACATCATTGGTTTTTGATGTGGTGATCCACGATCCATTGTTTTTGTATAACACCCAGTGCTCCATGCAGTACATGCCCTCCTTAATACCCATCACGAGGCTAACCAATCCCTCCTCCCCCCTCCCCTCTAAAACCCCGTTTGTTTCTCAGAGTCCATAGTCTGTCATGGTTCATCTCCCCCTCCGATTCCCCCTCTTTCATTTTTCCCTTCCTTCTCCTAATGTCCTCCATGCTATTCCTTATGTTCCACAAATAAGTGAAACCATATGATAATTGACTTTCTCTGCTTGACTTATTTCACTTAGCATAATCTCCTCCAGTCCCATCCATGTTGATGTAAAAATTTGGTATTCATCCTTTCTGATGGTTGAGTAATATTCCATTGTATTATGGACCACATCTTCTTTATCCATTCTTCTGTTGAAGGGCATCTCGGCTCCTTCCAACTTTGGCTATTGTGGACATTGCTGCTATGAACACTGGGGTGCATATGGCCCTTCTTTTCACTATATCTGTGTCTTTGGGGTAAATACCCAGTAGTGCAATTGCTGGGTCATAGGGTAGCTCTATTTTTAAAATTTTGAGGAACCTCCACACTGTTTTCCAAAGTGGCTGTACCAACTTGCATTCCCACCAACAGTGTAAGAGTGTTCCCCTTTCTTCACAACCTCTCCAACATTTGTTGTTTCTTTCCCGGTCCATTTTGGCCATTCTAACTGGTGTAAGGTGGTATCTCAGTGTGGTTTTGATTTGAATTTCCCTGATGCTAATGATGATGAACATTTTTTCATGTGTCTGTTAGCCATTTGTATG
>NW_028059626.1:0-397 GCF_054177405.1 Leptonychotes weddellii
TAGGCTGATTAATAACCCTATAGAGGCCTCTAAGTGTTCAAATGAAAGGAAAAATGGCATGTCTTTCACTTTAAATCAAAAGCTAGAAATGATTAAGCTTAGTGAGGAAGGCATGTTGAAAATCAAGATAGGCAAAGTAAATTGAAAACTTTCTGTAAAGGATTCACCATTCTAGATGCCATTAAGAATGTTTGGGATTTAGGGCGCCTGGGTGGCTCAGTTGGTTAAGCGACTGCCTTCGGCTCAGGTCATGATCCTGGAGTCCCGGGATCGAGTCCCGCATCGGGCTCCCTGCTCGGCAGGGAGTCTGCTTCTCCCTCTGACCCTCCTCCCTCTCATGCTCTCTGTCTCTCATTCTCTCTCTCTCAAATAAATAAATAAAATCTTAAAAAAAAAA
>NW_028059627.1:0-397 GCF_054177405.1 Leptonychotes weddellii
GATAATTCTATTTTAAACAAATTTCAGGCAAGACTGGCACTTCTAATAAGCAACTACAGCATGGGATTCGATACCAAATATATGAGTTAAACAATGAATTGCTCAAATGCAATTTGAGGCACTACTAATGGGAAACATGACAATAAAGTAGTATCTCAGTTGATTTACTAGGTGGAGGATTAAGATTCAAAGAAGAGTTGGGCGCCTGGGTGGCTCAGTTGGTTAAGCGACTGCCTTCGGCTCAGGTCATGATCCTGGAGTCCCGGGATCGAGTCCCGCATCGGGCTCCCTGCTCTGCAGGGAGTCTGCTTCTCCCTCTGACCCCCCTCCCCCTCATGTGCTCTCTCTCTCATTCTCTCTGTCTCAAATAAATAAATAAAATCTTTAAAAAAAAAAA
>NW_028059628.1:0-397 GCF_054177405.1 Leptonychotes weddellii
CTTACTGCTTCATCACCCAGAAGCTGTCTTCCTTCTCATGCTTACTTAGAGGCTGGGCAGCTTGTAGGAACAGAACAGGATTTATAGAGTAAAGTAGCAGTTCTCAAAATGTCTGCATATCCCTGGGGGTGCCTGTGACTTTTGAGGGGTCCTCAAACTCAAAACTGTTATCTGATAGTGATTAAGATGTCATTTGCTAGGGGCGCCTGGGTGGCTCAGTCGTTAAGCGTCTGCCTTCGGCTCAGGTCATGATCCCAGGGTCCTGGGATCGAGCCCCGCATCGGGCTCCCTGCTCAGCGGGGAGCCTGCTTCTCCCTCTCCCACTCCCCCTGCTTGTGTTCCCTCTCTCGCTGTGTCTCTCTCTGTCAAATAAATAAATAAAATCTTTAAAAAAAAA
>NW_028059629.1:0-397 GCF_054177405.1 Leptonychotes weddellii
GGTGGCTCAGTTGGTTAAGCGACTGCCTTCGGCTCAGGTCATGATCCTGGAGTCCCTGGATCGAGTCCCACATCGGGCTCCCTGCTCGGCGGGGAGTCTGCTTCTCCCTCTGACCCTCCCCCTCTCATGTGCTCTCTCTCTCTCATTCTCTCTGTCTCAAATAAATAAATAAAATCTTTAAAAAAAAAAAAAAAAAAAAAAGAAAACAATGGAGATTGAGATTCTACCAAAATTAAAACTTTTGCTCTGTGAAAGACCCTGTTCAGGGATAAAAAAGCAAGCTATAAGCTGAGACAAAATATTTGCAAACCATACATCTGACAAAGGATTTGTATCTAGATTGTATAAAGAACTCTCAAAACTAAACAACAACAAAAAATCCAATTAGAAAATGGGC
>NW_028059630.1:0-397 GCF_054177405.1 Leptonychotes weddellii
TTGGTTTTACCACCCTATGTGTTTTAGATCTAAATGAGTATTTCTTCGCCAGTTACTTCAAAAGCAGAGAGATTCAAATGCGCCTCAAAGTACAACAGAGGAAGAGTTTCAAAAATACTTTGCTCAATGGCAGTATTATTTTTATTAACATTATTAATAATATGCTGAGATCATTTTTTTTAAAGATTATTTATTTGAGGGGCGCCTGGGTGGCTCAGTTGGTTAAGCGACTGCCTTCGGCTCAGGTCATGATCCTGGAGTCCCTGGATCGAGTCCCGCATCGGGCTCCCTGCTCGGCAGGGAGTCTGCTTCTCCCTCTCCCACTCCCCGTTTGTGTTCCCTCTCTCGCTGTGTCTTTCTCTGTCAAATAAATAAATAAAATCTTTAAAAAAAAAAA
>NW_028059631.1:0-397 GCF_054177405.1 Leptonychotes weddellii
TTTTTTTAAAGATTTTATTTATTTATTTGAGAGAGAGAATGAGATAGAGACAGAGAGAGCATGAGATGGGGGAGCGTCAGAGGGAGAAGCAGACTTCCTGCTGAGCAGGGAGCCCGATGCGGGACTCGATCCCGGGACTCCAGGATCATGACCTGAGCTGAAGGCAGTCGCTTAACCAACTGAGCCACTCAGGCGCCCCAGCATGGATCTATTATTATTCATATTTCTGGACACTGTGAGCTTTTCAATCTGGGAACTCAAGTCTTTCCATTTGAGGAACTTTTATTGACATTTAGTGGATTATAGTCTATCACTATCTTTGTTATTGTCCTTTCTGAATGTCTATATTCAGATATTAGACCATTGAGGCTAGTTTTATTATTTTATTTTCTCTCTT
>NW_028059632.1:0-397 GCF_054177405.1 Leptonychotes weddellii
CTGGGTGGCTCAGTTGGTTAAGCGACTGCCTTCGGCTCAGGTCATGATCCTGGAGTCCCAGGATCGAGTCCCGCATCGGGCTCCCTGCTCGGCAGGGAGTCTGCTTCTCCCTCTGACCCTCCTCCCTCTCATGCTCTCTGTATCTCATTCTCTCTGTCTCAAATAAATAAATAAAATCTTTAAAAAAAAAAAAAAAAAAGAAATTAGTATGAGAAAAACGGTGTATCTTTGTTTAACTAGTGGAGATGCTAACAGAAGTGTACCAATTGCCATGACCCAGGGATAGAAAGAATATGAACTATTTGCAGTTGAAATCACAGGTTTAAGAAACACCCAGAGAAAACTGAAACCATTTTCCCTCATAACTGCATCAATCTGTTTTAGGGCACACTGTTAT
>NW_028059633.1:0-397 GCF_054177405.1 Leptonychotes weddellii
TTTTTTTTTTTTTAAAGATTTTATTTATTTATTTGAGAGAGAGAATGAGAGAGAGAGAGCATGAGAGGGGGGAGGGTCAGAGGGAGAAGCAGACTCCCTGCCGAGCAGGGAGCCCGATGCGGGACTCGATCCCGGGACTCCAGGATCATGACCTGAGCCGAAGGCAGTCGCTTAACCAACTGAGCCACCCAGGCGCCCCAATTTCTCATTTATTCTTAAAATTAGTGCCAAGCTTGAGTTACCCTTTGCTATTGTTGAAGGTAAAATGGTTAACATTATAAAGATGAGGGCGTGATGGACGAGCTCAAAAACATTACCTTGTAATAAATCATCAGCTAGGTGGCACTCGTCCAAGCAACATGAAGGAACTATAGAATGAAGTAGCTGTGCTACTCAC
>NW_028059634.1:0-397 GCF_054177405.1 Leptonychotes weddellii
GCGCCTGGGTGGCTCAGTTGGTTAAGCGACTGCCTTCGGCTCAGGTCATGATCCTGGAGTCCCTGGATCGAGTCCCGCATCGGGCTCCCTGCTCGGCAGGGAGTCTGCTTCTCCCTCTGACCCTCCCCCCTCTCATGTACTCGCTCTCTCTCATTCTCTCTCTCTCAAATAAATAAATAAAATCTTTAAAAAAAAAAAAGAAAAGGGTAGTCAAAGTGCTTGTGACAGAAGTTGATTGCATTTCATTGCTTTACACTTAGAAAAAATTTGGACTCTTAAACGGATTACTAGAGGTAAAAATGGACCAATGAAATACAATCACGCACTCAGAAGTTTTTTCTTGCTTTGTGAGCAACTGGAACTACTTAGAATAGCCGATTGTAAGATAAAATCACTG
>NW_028059635.1:0-397 GCF_054177405.1 Leptonychotes weddellii
TTTTTTTTTTTTTAAAGATTTTATTTATTTATTTGAGAGAAACAGAATGAGAGACAGAGAGCACGAGAGGGAAGAGGGCAGAGGGAGAAGCAGACCCCCCGCTGAGCAGGGAGCCCGATGCGGGACTCGATCCCGGGACTCCAGGATCATGACCTGAGCCGAAGGCAGTCGCTTAACCAACTGAGCCACCCAGGCGCCCGCCTTTCTTGTTCCTTTCTTTTCTGTTGGGCTGCAGGAAGGATGGACGTTCGGGCAAACAGTTGACTTCAGAGGTATTTTCGTAAAGTTAAATATAATCTTCTTAGGCACTTTCTAATACCTTGTATAAGCCAGAGGTCAAGCAAATGTTGCATCAGCTGTCACTGTTCAGGATTTCAGCCATTTTCCGACAGGTCCC
>NW_028059636.1:0-8474 GCF_054177405.1 Leptonychotes weddellii
GTTCTGCATGGAGCACTGGGTGTTATGCACAAACAATGAATCATGGAACACTACATCTAAAACTAATGATGTAATATATGGGGATTAACATAAGAATAAAAAAAAAAAGACAAATGGCCCAATTAAAACATGGGCAAAAATTTTGAATAGACATTTTTCCAAAGGAGACATTTGTCCAAAATGGCCGACAAGTACACACACACACACACACACACATACGTTCAACATCATTAATAGTTGAGTAACTGCAAATCAAAAATGAAATGAGGTATGATTTCACACCCACTTAGGATGGCCATCATCCGAGAAGGGAAAAGACAAGTATTGGCAAGGATGTAGAGAAAGGAGAACCCTCCCAACCGCTGTTAGGAGTGTAGAGTGTCGTACACACTGTGGAAAGCATCAGGCAGTTCTTCTGAAATTAAATGTAGAATTACCATACGATCCAGCAATTCTACTCTTAAGTAATACATCTGAGAGAATTGAAAATGTGTCACGCAAAAACTTGTATACATAAGTTCACAATCATATTATTCATAACAAACCAATGGTGGTAAACCCAAATTTCCACGAATTGATGAATGGATAAACAAAATGTGCTCTATCTATAAAATGGAGAGTTACTTAGCCATAAAAAGCTTGAAGGCATTATGCTAACTGAAAGATGCCAGACACAAAAGGTTATCTATTGTATGATTGTGCTTACCTGAAATGCCCTGAGTAGGTAGATCTACAGAGATAGCAAATGGATCAGTGATTGCCAGGGGCTGGGGAGGAAGGAAGTGGAGAGTGACCGTGCAGGGGTATTGGATTTCTTTTTTGGAGTGGTGACAACATTCTGGAATTAATTAACAGTTATGGTTGCACAACCACGCAAATACACTAAAGAAATAATGCTTTAAGTGGTAAATTTTATGATATGTAAATATCTTAATTTTTTAATTGACCAAAGTGCTTTTCCTGGAAAAACTTGTAGGTACTTACAACATGTCTAAGGTGGAGGAGAAGCAGGGGTGCCTGGGTGGCTCAGTCATTAAGCGTCTGCCTTCGGCTCAGGTCATGATCCCAGAGTCCTGGGATGGAGCCCCGCGTCGGGCATTCTGCTCAGCGGAAAGCCTACTTCTCCCTCTCCCACTCCCCCTGCTTGTGTTCCCTCTCTCACTGTGTCTCTCTCTGTCAAATAAATAAATAAAATCTTAAAAAAAAAAAAAAGATGGAGGAGAAGCAGGGTGGTGTGACCTCCTCCCTCCTCGTCCTGGCTCCAGGACGGATGAAGAGATGTCAGCCTGGTCATGGGCTCATCTCTCCCCAGACCACACCACCCCAGACCTTGCGACTTACCCATTGGAACAAACAAAATCAGTCAATGAAGCATGTGGCTGGCTAGGACGTCGTGTCTGTCATCTAATTGCACACAGCTCAGAGATGAATCTACTGATCGTTGCCATCCCCTCCGTGAAGCCAGCATGACCATGCCTGAGAGAGTCACTGAGCAGGTCTGGAGCTATTAGCGACGAAAACAGAGAAGAGATGGAATTGGATTTATAGGAGGATGACAGAGGAAAAAAAGCGCTGGCCATATTTACTCTCTGCCCATCCTCAGCAAAGGTCCGGTAAGTGAAGTTTCATTTTCCATGATATTGCTCCCAAACAAGCAGTACTCAGACAAGGAAAGTGCTGGGAGAACGCGGTAGCTCTCAAGACCCAGGAGGGACCCTCCGCTGATCAGAGCCTCTCTGAGGCAGAAACTTTGCAGCATTCCATGAGCTGGAGTTATAGCCTCTGTTCTCAAAAGATTTGAGAGAGATTATTCCAACTATAATCAGCAGCCATCACCTCTAGAATCTGAGACTCCACACTTGTTCCTTCAAAAGTGATCCTGAAAACGGGTCTGCGGCTCCATTTTTTTTCCCACTCTAACGAAGGTATTTGTTTGTTTTGCGGAGGTTGCTGACAGTGCAGACTTACTAGGAAGTGTGTTCCAGGGAGCTGGGCCTGTAGAAACAGGCAGCGTGAATTGAACTGGACCTTGTCCTGGAAGTGGGGCAGGAAGGAGGTGGAAACAGGTGAAAACCCCAGTGTTAGGTCTGGGCTTCCCCTGCACTGGGACGTGGGGAGGTCTGTGCTGTGCCTCCTGCTGCCACGGTTGTGCTGGCCCCGGGGGCTCTGATAGCCACCCCCCGGGGTCCTGCATCCTGAGAACCGTGGAGGCCTTGAACCCTAGTGGGTGCCCATGCCCCCCTGCCATGAGCCTCCATTTTCCCCAGTGAGCCTTCCTGGAGGGCACTGGTCAGGTGTTTGCTAAGATCAGTCAGGCTATTTTGCAGGTCCACACTGAGAACTACCTCCAGGGCCCATGACTTTTATCGCTGCCATGTTCACCCCCCCAGTTTCTGCCCCCTGTGCCCCACATGCCACCCCCTCTTACTGGCCCCTCCTCTCCCTGCCTTTGTTCCTGCCTCACTGGAAAGAAGGGACAGCTGGTCACCATCCTCAGCATAGCAGCCCCTTTTATTCTCGAAAGTTGTTATTCCACCACTTGACTAAATCTTCCTATTCCATCTTTCCCTCAAATTCTCAGTTCTCCAAGTGCTAAAGCCTTGTAACTGCTCTCTGCAGGACACTCCCTATCTAAATTGCCCCCTCCAACTCTATTTGTGGACTCTCGGGTGGGACGTTTCTATTTGTTGGCCTCTCATTATGGGAATGAGTATAATGATTTAGCTGAAGCCTGTCTGCATTCTAATAACGATTCGTCACTAATTCCTTGTTTCTTCCCTTTAAAGGGGCTGCTGCCTGCTCAGCTTCCCGGCAGACACCCCTCGCCACTAATGAGCTGGCTCTTTGTGCTAATTAAACCCCACCTGCTCCTTCCCTGCCATCTGACTCCTGGCCTGAGAGATGTTGGCGGGTCCCTACAGATGCGCGGAGGCTGTTGCCTCTTCACCCAGGGGAGTCAGCTGGCCACTTCACCAAGATCCCTAGACAGAATGACAGCTAAAGGTGACAGCAAACTCTCAGCTTCAAACCGCACCCCCAAAAATCTCCCAAAAGAGAAGAAAAGCGAAAAATCAGCAAGAACTATCCATCCATATTTCAAAAGTAGTTTAACAATAATAATAGATGTACAAGAGTTGTAAGGGGTAAGAAAAAATCTTGATTTTTTTTTTTTTTTTACAATCATTAGAATTATTTCTCCTGGTATTATCGAGAGAGTGTGTGCCATCTACTCTTGGCCCCCTTACCCTCAACAGAGTCATCTGAGAAGCTGCCTGGTTCATTCTATCCACCATGATGCACTGAGGATTCTGCACCTGCTATGAGTGTCCTGTTTTGACCATTGCCTCATCTTCCTCAGTGTGATTTCCAGCACATATTCCTTACGACACACAAGGAGCCTCTTCACAGTCAGTCTGTATTGATATTCTGCCTTATAATCTTACGCTTTTCCAAATGATGTACTGTTCTATTTCAGGCTCATGACTTTTTTCTAATGTTTATCTAAATCTATGTAACAACAGATCTGTGTAATGTGAACAATCTATGTAATGTGTCTTTAGATAGCCAATGCTCTTCAGCCTTCAGAAGAACATTCCCTACCTTTTCTTTATTTTCTCAATTCCCAATAAGAGCTGCAAGCTGGTATGTGCTATCAGCATCTATTTTTCCAAAGACTTGAGTATTGCAACCTCTTTCTTCCTAAAGACTTCTGCTCAGGGCTTTCCTCTGTATACAGATATGATCACCAGAATGATACATCCATCATTCACAAGGACACAGCCCTGGGGTAAGGTCTGCCTGAAAGGGATAGTTAATTTGAGTTGGTTTATATACATTCTCTTGCTTTACTGAAACTGAACACATCGACTGACAATGAACAGACTGGGGGTGAAGAGCTTTCTTTGGAGTGAAGGCAAAAAGAAAATATAACTGACCCCAAAAGGTTGGTACTGGATGGCCCACACTCCAGCCAATTAGCAGAACTGGCATTGAGCCCGGCTTTGTCTCAGATGCTAAAAAAGGCGTTAAAATTAGATTTCCCTGTCCTTGTGGCAAAATAAGGGTCAATTGTCTTGCATGCCCAATCATGAGCATGCCACCCTTATTGCAGGCTTAATCCATATGCCAAGAAATTATATGGGGATCAAATGCATGCTGGCATTAGAGAATGACTCCAGATTGTTCTCAATGGTAGGATTTCATCTGAAAATAAGTGCTGATTTACATGAATTTACATCTAAAATGCAAATTACAGGATTCCCCAATGGAGAGCAGAAGGAAAGTTGAAGGCAGCAAGCTTCTCCCTTTATCTCAAAAGCAGAGGTCCCATTGGTCTTTAGAGTGGAAAACCCCCAAAGATGTCTCCATAGGCAGCCCATACACAAAGTGTAAAATCCTTGATTATGTGCACTTGGGCCCCTTTCTGTTCCCCAGTGGTGATTCTGAGCATCTTTCTTCCATCTGCACTGATTTCCATGGCAGATGCAGTTGGTGATTTCTCTATTGCCTGGTAACAGCGCAGGAGAAAGAGCAGGGCTGGTACCGCCCGCTCCATTTTCAAAGAAAGAATGACTGCTATGGGGGGCAAATGTTAACAGTTGGCCGGGGGCAGCTGGTCACTTCTGGGAGAGGAGCAAGCAATGTGTGTTGGGTGTCTTTAGTTCAACATTCACAGAACAGCGTAGGAAGAGGCTACGGTGTCTGGAATCAGAATTGACATGCAAAGTAAGGGAAGTATGAGTGTGTGTGTGTGTGTGCATGTGAGTGTATGTACATGTGTGTACACATGTGACAGTCTTCTGTGTATTAAGTAACATGCTGAACTTTTCGTGCCAAGTGAAAAGAAAATCTAATTATAAAAAAATCTGCTTTTTGTGGTGCCAGGGTGGCTCAGTCAGTTAAGCGTCTGCTTTCAGCTTGGGTCATGATCCCGGGGTCCTGGAATTGAGCCCCGCGTCTGGCTCACTGCTCAGCAGGGAGTCTGCTTCTCCCTCTCCCCTTCTTGTGCTCATTCTCTCTCACTCTCTTTCTCAAAGAAATAAATAAAATCTTTTAAAAACAATGATAAATTAGGGGCGCCTGCATGGCTCAGTTTGTTAAGTGTTCAACTCTTGGTTTCAGCTCAGGTCATGATCTCAGGATCCTGGGATTGAGCCCCTAATCGGGCTCCCTGCTCAGCAGGGAGTCAGCTGGAGATTCTCTCTCTCCCTCTCCTTCTGTTCCACTGCTCCTGCTCTCTCACTTGCTCTCTCTCTCTCTCTCAAATAAATAAATAAAATCTTTGAAAAAAAGGTAGTCCATACATATGAATAGGTTGCAAGTTATATCCAGTACTTCCTCCCTTGGGCCTATTCCTTATGGCCCTCTGGACATGGAACACGGGCTCACCAGAGAAGTCAGCTATGCCTTGCTGGGTGATACAGGAAGCAGAAATTGGGGGTGCAAGGGTGCCTTCATGATCCTAGCAACCACACAGGGGAAAGGAAGGCGCCTTATTAGTTAGGCACCGTTTCTTCTTCAGTACAAATTTAATTTTAGACAGAACATCTATAACTGACCTTGAAAGGTTGTGTATGGGCTTGTTCCTACAGGCTGCAGAGGTATAAGCAGATGGGCTCCGGTCTCCAGCAACGGGAATTGTCCCGTGGCAGCACCGAGAGCTGTGTGAACAGGTGGGGCTGCCCTTCTCATGTCATCCCTCTCAGGACTGTGTCCACCCTGGGGTCTCCAGAGCTGGGATGCCGGGAGTTCTTCCTGCTTTGCCCAAATTTCAGAGACAGCCACCCGCTAAGAAGAGGAGGAATCCGATGTTTGGAATGCACATGCCTAAGAAAAGGACAGGATGACTTATAGCAAAATTTCTTTTTTTAGGAGTTACAGCATCTCCACAGTTTTCTGGCCAGAGCTTCTGTTATTAAAAAGTAAACCTATATCATTAAAAATACTGATGTTCTTCTGGCACTTTAAGTAATCGGAAGCATATCATCTTTCTTCCCACATGCTCTAGGATACCAGCCTGACCCAGAGCATGTGCATTTCAGCCCTCAGCATCCCAGAGGACCAGCTCTTCTAAGTTGGTACCTTTCTCTGGCAAGTGAGCCTCCGTACTTTCTGCTCAGTTGCCTGGAGTTCACAGGTCCTATCCTGAGCCTGGTGAGACCCGACAGCCTACCACAGCCATGCGGGGTAGGGCTCAGGGCTCTGCAGTCACAGGGTCACACAGAGCTTCCTTCTGGGGGAATACCAAAATTGCAGGCTTTGGCCAGGGGAGCCCTGGGGGTGTCTATCTGCAGCTATCCAAGATCACCAAGGGGCGTTCGACTGAGGGACAGGAGCTGATCCTTGGGGGACATTTTATGGGTATGACTTTGAAATGCGGGTGTTGACCTTTTCCTTTATTTTGAAATGTATCTTTCAGTTTTAAAATTACAGAGTGAATATTCCTGTATTCTGAGTGGAATAAAACAATGAAAAGCTGTTCTTCTGCCTCATCTGCCCTCACCTAGTCTGTGGACACCAGTCTCCATCCTCCACTCCAGCAGATGCGCACGTGGATAGGGAAGTGGTGTTTCTTGTTAACAAAATATGATCCTGTATGCACATTCATCCACACCACGTTGCTTGTTCCCTTATTGTGGGTATCCCTTGTGGTCAGTGCATGGAAAAGGGGGTAGATAGAAATCTAACACTATATGTTTGTACATTTCTTCACAGACTCACAGATTTACTTTACATAAATCGGATACATTATTATTCTATTTTAAAGTGTAGGCTCATTCTTTTTCCTTGCACTTTCCTCTTCTTATCTTCCCTCCCCTCCCCATTCCAGGGCATGGACGCCCTCTCCCCGCCTCCCACCTAAGGAACCGTGTCGCAACATTGTACGCATTCTCACTTAGTCACACAAACATGTACACATACACACAGTTCCTTTTACAGAAATAAAGACGCCATGGGTGCTACTCGGCAGCTCACCTTCCAGCTCAGCAGTACGTTGTAGAAATCTTCCCAGCCATCCAATGGGGCTTCTGCTGCATTCAGTGGATAAATGCATGCTCATTCGTGCAGCAGGTGCATCATGGGTTACCCAGCCTTCCAGCAGTTTCCCTGCTGATGGGCAATTAAATGGTTATCATTTTTCCCATCTGGAAATTAGATATTTGTCCAGATGTGCCTGCAAAAGTCTTTCATTCCTCTCAGTGAAATGGGTTCCCACGAGGGAAATGGCTAGGGAGACCAACGTGGTATTGCCAACTGTTATAGCTATTGCACAAGGAGATCCCAGTTCCCATCCTGCCAGATATGCCGCTTCCCGCATTCTCCCTGCACAGCCCTGAAGCCTTTGCCTGCCTCCCTGAGGTTCCCAGCCAAAGTTAGTCCCTTTACCTTAATTTGCATTCCCTGATGCTCCTGAATTTGATCTTTCAAATGTTTATGAATCATTTGGATTTGCTCTTCCCTGGATTTGCTATTCAAATTTTTGCCGTTTGTGTTTTGAATTGTCTTTCTTCAGTGATTTATAAAGCTCGTTATTTTTTGAACGCTGTACTGGTTAAACTCCCAGTTCAGGAGCCCCACTGGGAGGGTGTGCATCTCAGCTCTGCTGCTCAGGAGCCAATAGCCTAACAACCATCTACCTCCCTCGATTTTCTCATCTGTTTGCTGGGGATAGGTATCCCTATGTCACAGGGATAAAGGTAAATAAAAATAAATAAATAAAAATATTTATAGTACAGGAGTTGATTAATTAAAACCATCATTTCTATTTATTTGGTTAGTGATTCTTAGAATTGACATAGGTTTTTAATTTTGTGTTAAAAATGTGTGTTCATTTTGAATGTTAAAGCTTTCATTGTTTCTGCCCTGGTTTGGGAAATGCCCATCTCCTTTCAATCTGTATTGTACCTGTCCCAGCAGGGTCACAGACTTCTTAACCCCAGAAGTGCAGTTTCCTCTTAAAGGCGGGAGTCCCCTCCAGTTCCCACCTGCTGTGGTTCTGCCCTACAATCAGTTTCCATATTTTGTCCAGAGATGACCACACTTTCTTGTGGTTGGGTTCATGGAACCCAGTCTACCCCTTCGCAGCCAGGGTCCTGGGGCACGATGAACCCCTAAGAGCCTAAGGCCCTCTTTTTTTTTTTTTAATTTTTTATTGTTATATTAATCCCCATACATTACATCATTAGTTTTAGATGTAGTGTTCCATGATTCACTGTTTGTGCATAACACCCAGTGCTCCATGCAGAACGTGCCCTCCTCAATACCCATCACCAGGCTAACCCATCCTCCCACCCCCCCTCCCCTCTAGAACCCTCAGTTTGTTTTTCAGAGTCCATAGTCTCTCATGGTTCGTCTCCCCCTCCGATTTCCCCCCCTTCATTCTTCCCCTCCCGCTACCTTCTTCTTTTTTTTTTTTTAACATATATTGCATTATTTGTTTCAGAGGTACAGATCTGAGGTTCAACAGTCTTGCA
>NW_028059637.1:0-396 GCF_054177405.1 Leptonychotes weddellii
GGAGAGGCGAGAGACGGAGAGAGAGGAGAGACGAGAGACGCGGAGAGGCGAGAGACGGAGAGGGAGGAGAGACGAGAGACGCGGAGAGGCGAGAGACGGAGAGAGGAGAGACGGGGAGAGGCGAGAGACGGAGAGAGGAGAGACGGGGAGAGAGGAGAGACGCGGAGAGGCGAGAGACGGAGAGAGAGGAGAGACGGGGAGAGAGGAGAGACGCGGAGAGGCGAGGGACGCAGCCGCACCCTGCGTGTCACCAGAGAGAAGTCACTGTGCACTCAGAAGCAGCAGCGCTGCGGGTCAGCCGCCGCCCCTCACTCCGAAGTCTGAGTGCAACTTTGGGGTCCCGAGCCGCCCTCCCTGGCCTTCAGCCTTGCCCGCACCCCTCCCCGGGTCATCCCC
>NW_028059638.1:0-396 GCF_054177405.1 Leptonychotes weddellii
CAGAAATTGTGGTTTTTGACATTTGAAAAAAAAGGCAAAGGATTGCTAATTCCTTGTGTTTGAAAGCTAAAAGAATAGCACATTGTTGAAATCATGAACATATACAAAATCTTGGCAATTTTTAAAGTTTATAGAAATGATTGGGATTATTCTAATGGATGAAATAAATTCTTAGCAGCTTTCTATTAAATGACATTTCTTTTTTTTTTTTTTAAAGATTTTATTTATTTTTTAGAGAGCGAGTGAGAGGGAAACAGCATGAGAGGGGAGAGGGTCAGAGGGAGAAGCAGGCTCCCCGCTGAGCCGGGAGCCCGATGTGGGACTCGATCCCAGGACCCTGGGATCATGACCTGAGCCGAAGGCAGACGCTTAACCATCTGAGCCACCCAGGCGCCC
>NW_028059639.1:0-396 GCF_054177405.1 Leptonychotes weddellii
GCCACCCACCACAGAGCAGATGGTCAAGGACACATCTCCTGACCTCAACATGAAATATGGAAACAGAGCCCCAGAGGAGGAAGCTAGAGGGAAGGAGAACATGTGGGAGCCATCAGTCATGTTGTAGAAGGAGACATCCCCTTCCTTGAGGTCCAAGAAAACCCCAACCCTGTGGGGAACTTGCCTACAGGATAGCGGAATCACAAAGTTGGAATATACACAATAATATTGCAAATATCGTCCCACAGCCCAGAACCCCCTTTCTGGGCTCTCTTGGTACCAGTATGTCCTCTCCACATCTCCTCTACAGACACCCAGAGACCACTCACTTCTGTCTCCATTCCTGATCTCCACCACCCAATAACAGCGTCCTGATGTGATGCCCTCCCGACCTAA
>NW_028059640.1:0-396 GCF_054177405.1 Leptonychotes weddellii
AAATACAGATAAGGAAAATGGTGGAACATGGTGAAAAAGTCAAACATGCACATAGTTGAGATCCCAGAATAAGAGGAGAGAGAAAATGAGGTAGAAGCAATGTGTGAAGAGACGAAGGTTAAGAATTTTGAAAAATGTAAATAAATAAAACCTTAAAAAATAAATAAATAAAACCTTTAAAAAAAAAAAAAAAAAAAAGGGGCACCTGGGTGGCTCAGTTGGTTAAGCGACTGCCTTCGGCTCAGGTCATGATCCTGGAGTCCCGGGATCAAGTCCCACATCGGGCTCCCCGCTCAGCAGGGAGTCTGCTTCTCCCTCTGACCCTCCCCCTCTCATGCTCTCTGTCTCCCATTCTCTCTCTCAGATAAATAAATAAAACCTTTAAAAAAAAAAAAA
>NW_028059641.1:0-396 GCF_054177405.1 Leptonychotes weddellii
GGGAGGGATGGGGTGGCTGGGTGATAGACATTGGGGAAGGTATGTGCTATGGTGAGCGCTGTGAATTGTGTAAGACTTTTGAATCACAGACCTGTACCTCTGAAACAAATAATACATCATATGTTAAAAAAAAAAAAAAAGAAGATAGCAGGAAGGGAAAAATGCAGGGGGGGAATCAGAGGGGGAGACGAACTATGAAAGACTATGGGCTCTGAGAAACAAACTGAGGGTTCTAGAAGGGAGAGGGATGGGGGATGGGTTAGCCTGGTGATGGATATTAAAGAGGGCACGAACTGAATGGAGGACTGGGTGTTATACACAAACAATGAATCATGGAACACTACATCAAAAACTAATGATGTAATGTATGGTGATTAACATAACATAATAAAAAAA
>NW_028059642.1:0-396 GCF_054177405.1 Leptonychotes weddellii
CATAAATTGGCCCTCCTAAATGATCCCATAAAATCCCCAACATTTTTTTTTAAAGATTTTATTTATTTATTTGAGAGAGAGAGTGAGAGAGAGAAAGAGCACAAGAGGGGGGAGCGGGAGAGGGAGAAGCAGACTCCCTGCCGAGCAGGGAGCCTGATGCGGGACTCGATCCCGGGACTCCAGGATCATGACCTGAGCCGAAGGCAGTCGCTTAACCAACTGAGCCACCCAGGCGCCCAAAATCCCCAACATTTATCTAAGGGAGAATATACCATCTCGGGGGGGCGGAGCAAGATGGCGGAGGAGTAGGAGACCTGGATTTCGTCTCCTCTCAGGAATTCAGCTGGATAGGGATCAAACCATTCTGAACACCTACAGACTCAACAGGAGATCGAA
>NW_028059643.1:0-396 GCF_054177405.1 Leptonychotes weddellii
CCCCGCCCACCCCCCCCCCAGAAACCCAAAGGGACACAAGGAAATCTGTAAGTGACAGATGTCTACCTGGCTTGAACGGGTGATTTCACGGGTGTATGTAGATATCCAAACTCATCAACATGTGTATATTACATATGTGCAGAGTTGTGTATGTCAATTATACCTCAATAAAGCTGTTTTAAAAATATAAACTAGTCTGGGCGCCTGGGTGGCTCAGTTGGTTAAGCGACTGCCTTCGGCTCAGGTCATGATCCTGGAGTCCCTGGATCGAGTCCCGCATCGGGCTCCCTGCTCGGCAGGGAGCCTGCTTCTCCCTCTGACCCTCCCCCCTCTCATGTGCTCTCTGTCTCTCTCATTCTCTCTGTCTCAAATAAATAAATAAAAATCTTTAAAAAA
>NW_028059644.1:0-396 GCF_054177405.1 Leptonychotes weddellii
GAGCTACAGACAATTTTTGAGAAGCATCCAGCAATAATTCTTAAAAAAAAAAGATTTTATTTATTTATTCATTTGAGAGAGGGGGAGGTGGGTAGGGGTAAAGACAGGGGCGAGAGAATCCCAAACAGACTCCCCGCTGAGCACAGAGCCACAGGGGGCTTGATCTCACCACCCTAAGATCATGACCTGAGCCAAAATCAAGAGTCAGACGCTTAACCGACTGAGCCACTCAGGCGTGCCAACATCTAGCAATAATTCTTTTTTTTTTTTTTTTTAAAGATTTTATTTATTTATTTGAGAGAGAGAGAATGAGAGACAGAGAGCATGAGAGGGAGGAGGGTCAGAGGGAGAAGCAGACTCCCTGCCGAGCAGGGAGCCCGATGCGGGACTCGATCC
>NW_028059645.1:0-396 GCF_054177405.1 Leptonychotes weddellii
TTCACCAGGTCAAACTGTCCTTGTAAGGAAATTCATCTGCAGACGACTTGGCCCCCTGAGAGGCGCACTGAACCTCTAACACAATGCTGCTTCCTCAGACAGAGACAGACTTGCTGAGCTCATTGTTCTCTCTCCACCTCTAAGAAGACACCTATTGAGTTGACCTGTTTGATGGTCCCTTTCAAAATCACCAGGTATTGGGCGCCTGGGTGGCTCAGTTGGTTAAGCAACTGCCTTCGGCTCAGGTCATGATCCTGGAGTCCCGGGATCGAGTCCCGCATCGGGCTCCCTGCTCAGCAGGGAGTCTGCTTCTCCCTCTCCCGCTCCCCCCTCTTGTGCTCTTTCTCTCTCTCACTCTCTCTCTCAAATAAATAAATAAAATCTTTAAAAAAAAAA
>NW_028059646.1:0-396 GCF_054177405.1 Leptonychotes weddellii
CCTGGGTGGCTCAGTTGGTTAAGCGACTGCCTTCGGCTCAGGTCATGATCCTGGAGTCCCGGGATCGAGTCCCGCATCGGGCTCCCTGCTCAGCGGGGGGTCTGCTTCTCCCTCTGCCCTCTTCCCTCTCGTGCTCTCTGTCTCTCATTCTGTTTCTCTCAAATAAATAAATAAAATCTTTAAAAAAAAAAAAAAAAAATAAGTAAAATAATTCAGCCCCCCAAAATTGATTGATGTAAATTTTAAAATATTTTACTTTACCTTTAATAATTTATGAAAATGTTTTAAGCACATTCATATACAAAACAAAGGCAAATAGACTTCTAGTTAAGATAGCTAAGTAAGTAAGAGTGACTCACTTTCTACTCCCTCATTCACAGATTTTATAGGTGGACA
>NW_028059647.1:0-8473 GCF_054177405.1 Leptonychotes weddellii
AGGACACATACTGAATGGAGCACTGGGTGTTATACACAAACAATGAATCATGGAACACTACATCAAAAACTAATGATGTAATGTATGGTGATTAACATAATAAAATAAAATTTAAAAAAACATTTAGCACTGAGCTAAGTATAAACATTCAATATCCTAGTTATTATTATCCTTAACAAGAAATATTATAGTCCTACTTTACTTGTGTCAAATAATATCTGGAAGAGTATGTCCGTGTGAAGGATACTGAGATGGATATAAATATGAGGACTGGAGAAGACTTGTAGTAGGAAAGATAAGGTAATGGTAATCTTCCAAAATATTAAGGGCTAGCAAAGAAGAATTAGATTTACTCTTCATGACTTCAAGCATTACCAATAAGAGAAATAGATAGGTGGAAGCCACAAGGAGACTCATTTTACTTCTATTAAGACAAACTTTCTAATAACAGAGCTATTAAAATTAGAATGGATTACTCAGGTAGTGATAAGTTTCTTGTCATTTGAGGTATTCAGGTAAAGGCTGGTTGACCACTTGGCAGGAAACTCTGTAGTAGGGATTCTTGCATGTGGTGTATTTATGCATTCATCCATTTATTAAGTCTGTCATGAGACAAATAGTTAAGGAGTCTATGCTATGGGTCAGCATTCTGATAAGCTCTAGTGGGCATCTAAGTTTCTTCTGAAGTCAATGGTTACATGATTTTGAAGAAACAAGTTATCTTAAGCTTATACCTCAGCTCTATGCAGGGACTATTTTTCTTAGAGCTTATGTCTGCTTTCTGTCCCCAGTAGTCCCTAACATCATTTATTGCAAAAATAAAAACCTACTATCCTACTCCATGGTGTGCACTAGAAACCAATGCCTCACGAATCACATCATGTTGAAGGCTTTGCCACTTCAGCAGTGTGACTTTTTTTCCAACTCAGCTGAGCCAGAAGGGCTGTCCACAGTTTTCAATTCAGGTTTTGCTGCTGCTGTGTAATGCTTCATGTTGAAATGGCATTTTTTTTCAATGTAGACATTTTTAGAAATGCTGTGAGGAGATTTCAATGTAACAAATGCACCAGAATAGCTATGCTTAGCCTTCTGGGTAAAATCCTTCTTTGAAACAAAGTTAGAACAAAGAAATTCACTCCCTGTAAAAGGAGAACTAGCTTGGAAATCACATAAACAATATTCACACTCTGTTCCAGATGAGATACTCTCCCTGATGCTGTCAGCAACATTTGTTGCCAAATCCACTAACTTCTTTAACCTGACCTTGAGTGGTTAAACAATATAATCTTCCATGCTATATCTCACCAGCCTCTGCTAGTCAAGAAAAGCATGCCTCTTTCATAATTATATCACAAAAGCATCTTGCTATACTAGAACAGCAAAACATTTGAATTAACAAATCACTTGTCTAAGACTTCCTAGTCAACAAAACAAAATAAAACAAACTCCCTCAAAGCCCCAAACACACAACAGAGTAACAAGGTACTGGGTGATCTGTAAGAACAGCTTGAACACACTACAAAATGCCTTAGTAGCAACAGGATAGCACAGTGATGAGAAGATTGTGACAAAAATTGTGGAATGGAAGCATAAGAAATAGTCAGACAGACTTCTTATTTCCAAGAAGAAAGACTTGGAAATAATTTAAATGTTGGTGTATGTTCTTTTTTAAAGGGAGGAAAGTAAGAAATTTAACAACATTTAGTGCAAGTATAAAACATTAAAATAAAAATAAATATAAAATATTGTGAAGAGCTCACACCTTCCCATCCCACCACACCAACAGACTATTTTCTATGCAACATACACGTAAACAGCAAAACAATGGCAATTGTCATTCTTCTCTACTTGCTTGGAGTAAGTTGTCCCTTGCTGTGATTGAGTGACTATTTACAAGTCTATTCTAATACACTTTTAAAGCTGAGTATAACTTTGTATCCATTCAGCAATATCTGTAATATCATCATTTCTAAAAGATGTGGCAATGTGAAAAGGTTATCAATTTAGGAGTATTTAAATAAATCAACAAAACAACTTTATAACATGAAACAAAATGAAGTGGCTTAATACTGCCCCTTATTATGTCTTTTGCATGAAGGACTGAATGATGACATCACTCAGTTCCAGGAGGAATATGAAGATGATGTAATGGAGCTGTTTTTGGTGGGAGAGTGAGTGACTGACATAACTTTGCCTCCTTGAGTGAATGATAAGACAAAAAGGGAGTATAATTAGTCACAACTACATAGAGATTCATGACCAAAAAAGATAAGGAAGGTTAATGGTTAAAATGTCATAAAATGGCACATAAAATGAAAATTAGCAATGTGTGTTTTTCCTCCACAAATACTGCAAAAAATATGTTATGAGTTTTAAATGTTTATTGATAAGACTTTTTAAATGGGTGTTTTTAAAAAAAAGATTTATTTATTTATTTGAGAAAGAGAGACAGAGAGGATGACAGCATGAGTGGGGGAGGGCAGAGGGAGAGAATCTTCAAGCAGAGTCCCTGCTGAGTGTGGAGTCCAATGTGGGGCTTAATCCCACAACCCATGAGATCATGACCTGAGCCAAAATCAAGAGATGGACACTTAACAGACTGAGCCACCCAGGCACCCCCAAAATGGGTCTTGATTTAAAACATCAATGAATATGGTAACACTTACTTAAAAATGAGTAAAATATTTGCACAAATAATTCACAAGAATACAAATACCTGGTGAATATTTGAATAAAAATCATTCTCATTAGAATCAGGGGTGAAAATTAAAACAAAAATAAAATATTGGTTTTCACCTATCAATTTAATAAAAATGAAAAAGAATGATAACACCTAGTATTGGTGATTTTGTTCTTAAGTGGACACTGTAATATACTGCTGGTGTATACACTTTATGGAGAGAAAACTAAAGGTGAATACAGCAATATATTAGCTGTGGTTTATCTGGATGGTGGAAATATGTGGTATCCATTTTCTTCTGTATATTTTCTGTATGTCCCAAATATGTTGTTATAATGACAATACTTTATAATTTCACACAAAAATATTATTTCAGAAGTTTTGAAACATTAATTCTGTAAATAAGGAATATCTTCTAAATTTAAGAATATATTGCAGCCCCTTTTCCCAGATTCTCTAGATGCAAAAATTTGAGTATTTATCTTACCATGCTCTCTATTGTTTTATATATTAAGGCTCATTTACCCAGGTAGATTGGAAAATTCCTGAGGGTAGGGATGTTGTCTCTGTATTATTCAAATACTCAGACCAATGTCTAGCTTAAATGGATGCTCAATCAATGCCAGTTAGTTGTATTTTCAAAAAAAACCAACTTCATCTTTTTCCCAAAACATATTTCCCACCACTCCCCACCAAGTGGATCAGCCAGTGTTGTCAGTGTTACTGTCATTATCTTAGTCACTAAGACTTTTTTTTTTTGTACTTTCAAGTTTTTACTTAAAGTCCAGTTAGTTAACAAACAGTGTGATTTTAGTTTCAGGTGTAGAATTTAGTGATTCATCACTTACATACAATACCCAGTGCTCATCACAAGTGCCCTCCATAATACCCATCACCCATTTAACCCATCCTTCTGCCAACCTCTCTTCCAGCAACCCTCAGTTTGTTCTCTATAATTGAGTCTGTTTTATGGTTTGACTCTTTCTTTTTTCCCCTTATGTTCATTTGTTTTGTTTCTTAAGTTCCACATGTGAGTGAAATCATATGGTATTTGTCTTTCTCTGACTGACTTATTTCCCTTAGCATAATACTCTCTAGTTCCATCCACATCATTGCAAATGGCAAGATTTCATTCTTCTTTTTATGACTAATATTCCATTGTGGATATATATATATTTACATATATACCACAGCTTCTTTATTCATTCATCAGTCGGTAGACATTTGGGCTCTTTTCATAATTTGGCTATTGTTGATAATGCTGCTGAAAACATCGGGGTGCATATGTGTTCTAAACAAAAGATTCACGGCAGCTGTACTCTCAGTTTTGAAGGGGAAAAAACTTTATTGATATTATAAAAATCTAATAGAAACAGAAAGAAGGAAAGGGAAATCTGTGCATAGATGAGAACAATAGTAAGCACTAAAAAGAGAATAAGACAGTTACGTCAAATCAGGTACCTAAAACATCCAACCTCATTAGCTGGGGAAGTTCCATAGAGACAGCCAGGCTGGAGTCCCAGTTGAGAGGCCTGGGCAGAGCATCCTCCCCTCAGGTGAGACTTCCAACTGATCATCCCCATAAGATATGGCTTTATTTATAGGGCAAATGGGGGTCTGAAGTTTGTTTGCCTACCTTTGGAGCGAGGCGCATTCCTATGTTATCATGTCTTTACGTATTCAAGGAGCCTGGGCTAGGTTTGCTTGCCTCCCTTCCCGGATTCCATTCTGGGGGCCAGCCCAGCCTGGAGCCAGAGGGGATGTAAGGCAAATTTATAGCTCTTGGCATCCAGACCAGAAGGACCAATTCTGACCTAGAGGGCAGCTAATGTCATCTAATCAGGCTCCCAAGATCACTTATGGAGCACAAGTCTCACAAACAACATTCTTTAGCCTGCCTGCGTAGGTGCAGGTCATGGTGGTTGGTTATGCAGGACAAATCACAGAAAGCTCCATCCATACAATGTGCCCTTTGCAATCACTGTTTGTATCCTTTGGGTAAATACCTAGTAGTTCAATTGCTGGGTAGTAGGGTAGTTCTTAACTTTTTGAGGAACCTCCATACTAAACCGTGGATACACCAGATTGCATTCCCACCAACAGTGTAAAAGGGTTCCCCTTTCTCTGCATCCTCCCCAAACCCTGCTGCTTCTTGTGTTGTTAATTTTAGCCATTGTGATAGGTGTGAGGTGATATCTAATTGCAGTTTTGATTTGTATTTCCCTGATGATGAGTGATGTTGAATATCCTTTCATGTGTCTGTTAACCATCTTATGTCTTCTTTGGAAAAATGTCTGTTCATGACTTCCGCCCATTTTTTAACTGGATTTGTTTGTTTTTTGGGTGTTGAGTTTTATAAGTTTTTTATATTTTTTGAATACTAACCTTTTATCAGATATTTCACTTGCAAATATCTTCTCCCATTCCAAAGGTTGTCTTTTAATTTTGTTGAATGTTTCACTGTGCAGAAGCTCTTTATCTCAATGAAGTCCAGTAGTTCATTTTTGCTTTTGTTTCCCTTGCCTCAGGAGACGTATCTAGTAAGAAGTTGCTATGGCCATGTCAGAGAGGTTGCTGACTGTGTTCTCCTCTAGAATTTTGTTGGTTTCCTGTCTTACATTTAGGTCTTTCATCCATTTTGAATTTATTTTTGTGTACAGTGTAAGAAAGTTGTTCAGTTTCATTCTTCTGCATGTTGCTCTTCAGTTTTCCCAACACCATTTGTTGAAGAGACTGGTTTTTTTCCATTGGATATTCCTTCCTGCTTTGTCAAAGATTAGTTGACAATATAGTTGTGGGTTCATTTTTGGGATTTCAACTGTTCCATTAATCTATGTGTCTATTTTTGTGCCAGTACCATACTGTCTTGATCACTACCACTTTGTAATATAACTTCAAGTCTGGATTTGTGATGCCTCTAGCTTTGCTTTTCTTTTCAAGGTTGCTATTGCTATTTGGGGTCTTTTATGGTTCCATACAAATTTTAGGATTGTTTGTTCTAGCTCATGAAAAATGTTGGTATTTTAATAGGAATTGCATTAAATGTGTAGATTACTTTGGGTAATGTAGACATTTTAACAATATTTGTTTTTCCAGCCCATGAGCATGGACTATCTTTCCATTTCTCTGTGTCCTCTTATTCAATTTCTTTCATCAGGAGTTTATAGTTTTCAAAGTACAGATTTTTACCTCTCTGGTTAGGTTTATTCCTAGGAATCTTATTGTTTGTAGTGCAATTATAAATGGGACTGATTCTTTGATTTCTCTTTCTGCTGCTTCATTTTTGGTGCATAGAAATACAACAGATTTCTGTACATTGATTTTGTATCCTGTGGCTGTACTGAATTTGTGTATTAGTTCTAGCAATTTTTTTGGTGGAGTCTTTGGGTTTTCCACATAGAGTATCATTTCTTCTGCAAGTAGTGAAATTTTGACTTCTTCCTTGCCAATTTGGATGCCTTTTATTTCTTTTTGTTGTCTGATTGCTGAGGATAAGACTCCCAGTTCTATGTGAAATAACAGTGGTGAGTAGACGTCCTTGTCTTATTCCTCACTGTAGAGGAAAATCTCTCAGTTTTTTCCCATTGACAATTATATTAGCTGTGGGGTTTTTTGTATATTGTCTTTATTATGTTGAGGTATGTTCCCTCTATCCCTTCTTTGTTGAGGGTTTTTATCAAGAATGGATGCTGTACTCTGTCGAATGCTTTATCTGCATCTATTGAAATGATCATATGGTTTTTATCCTTTCTTTTATTAAGGTGTATCACACTGATTGATTTGTGAATATTGAAACACTCTTGCAACCTAAGACTAATTCCCGCTTGATCATGGTGAATGATTCTTTTAATGTACTGTTCGATTTGATTTACTAGTATTTTGTTGAGAATTTTTACATCCATGTTTATCAGGGATATTGGCCTATAGTTCTTTCTTTCAGTGCAGTCTTTGTCTGGTTTTAGAATCAGTTTAATGCTGGCCTTGTGGAATGAGTTCAGACATTTTCTTTCGATTTCTATTTTTTGGAATAGTTTGAGAAGAATAGGTAATAACTCTTCTTTAAATGTTTGGTAAAATTCCCCTGGGAAGCCATCTGGCCCAGGACTTTTGTTTGTTCAGAGATTTTTGATTACTGATTCAATTTCTTTGCTGGTTATTGGTCTGTTCAAGTTTTCTATTTCTTCCTGTTTTAATTTTGGTGGTTTATATGTTTTTAGGAATTTATCCACTTCTTCCAGATTGCCCAATTTGTTGGCATAGAATTTTTCATAATATTCTCTTTTAATTGTTTGTGCTTCTGTGGTGTTGGTTGTTATTTCTCTTCTCTCATTCATGATTGTATTTATTTGAGTCCTTTCTCTTTTCTTCGTGATAAGGCTGGTTAAGGGTTTATCAATTTCATTAATTTTTTCAAAGGTCCATTTCCCACTTTCATTGATCTGTTCTACTGGTTTTTTGTTTCTTTCTATATCATTTATTTTCCCTCTAATCTTTATTATTTTCCTTTTTCTGATGGCTTTAGGCTTTGTTTGTTGTTCTTTTCCTAGGTGCTTATAGTGTAAAGTGAAGTTGCATATTTGAGAATTTTCTTGCTATGTGAGGTAGGCTATATATTTCCCTCTTAGGACCACTTCTGCTGCATCTCAGATATTTTGGACCATCACGGTTTCATTTTCATTTGTTTCTGTGTATTTTTTTATTTCTTATTTAATTTCCTGGTTGACATTCATTCTTTAGTAACATATTCTTTAATCTCCATTCTTTAGTAGCATGTTCTTTAACCAAATCTGTAACAGGAAGAAATAGAAAACTTGAACAGATTGATGACATCTTTTAAATTTGTGGTCTTTCCAAATTTTTTCTTGTGCTTGACTTCAAATTTCATAGGTTGTGGTCAGAAAATATGCAATGCATGGTATGATTTCAATCTTTTTGTACTTGTGGAGGCCTAATTTGTGACATAGTACATCATCTGTTCTGGAGACTGCCCTATATGCACTCAAAACCAATGTGTATTCTACCGCTTTAGGAGGAAATGTTCTGAATATATCTGTTAAGTCCATCTCATCCACTGTGTTATTCAAAGCCATTTTCTCCTTGTAGATTTTGTGCTTAGATGGTGTAAGTGGGGTGCTAAATGCCCATGTTATAATTGTATTTTTTTAAATTTTAGTATGTTATGTTAGTCACCATACATTACATCATTAGTTTTTGATGTGGTGATCCACGATCCATTGTTTTCGTATAACACCCAGTGCTCCATGCAGTACGTGCCCTCCTTAATACCCATCACCAGGCTAACCAATCCCCTCTCCCCCTCCCCTCTAAAACCCTGTAGGTTTCTCAGAGTCCATAGTCTCTCATGGTTCATCTCTCCCTCCAATTCCGCCCCCCCATTATTCCCTTCCTTCTCCTAATGTCCTCCATGCTCTTCGTTATGTTCCACAAATAAGTGAAACCATATGATAATTGACTTTTTCTGCTTGACTTATTTCACTTAGCATAATCTCCTCCAGTCCCATCCATGTTGACGTAAATGATGGGTATTCATCTTTTCTGATGGCTGAGTCATATTCCATTGTATATATGGACCACATCTTCTTTATCCATTCATCTGTTGAAGGGCATCTTGGCTCTTTCCACAGTTTGGCTATTGCAGACATTGCTGCTATGAACATTGGGGTGCATATGGCCCTTCTTTTCAATACATCTGTGTCTCTGGGGTAAATACCCAGGAGTGCAATTGCTGGGTCATAGGGTAGCTCTGTTTTTAATTTTCTGAGGCACCTCCAC
>NW_028059648.1:0-396 GCF_054177405.1 Leptonychotes weddellii
CTATTAGAAAGAATGAGTTAGATCCATAATGTGTTTGGTCTAGAGTGAGGGCCATGATATATTGTTAAGTGAAAAAGGGCAAGTTTTAGAATAAAGTGTATGTAATACATTATCCCAGTTTTGTAAACTGAGAAGAATTCATATGTGTGCATATGTGTGTGCTCTGTGAGCACAGAGAATACCATAGAGCAGTACATACCAAGGTTACCTCAAAGGCAAGGGTGGGGAGAGGAGATAGCTGGCTTTTCTTTGAGTACATCATTGTGTTGTTTTCTAACAAGTAGACATAGTTTGAGAGAAAAATCCAATAAAGAAAAAATGTACAGTTCCTCCCCATTCATTCATTTTTTCAAGTCAGGAACATAGGTTTTTATTCATTTATTCAACATTTATCGA
>NW_028059649.1:0-396 GCF_054177405.1 Leptonychotes weddellii
AGTGAAGACATGCCAATGAAATGCTTATTTTTCATGATATGAACACAGTTTAAATTAGAGTTATATAGACGTTTTTCTTTTATGTAAGACATCAAGTTTTTATTTAGAATTTCTTGGGTTAAATTTTATCTTATTCTGGTTCAGTAATTCCATAATAATGTGCTCTTTTGTCTGGGACTTTTGACAACATTAATTAGGTGTGGATTGGGTTTTACCTGTGTATTTTGTTTTAGGAGGAGAATTCTCAACGCAGTACATTTCAAGACCATGTGAGTATAACTCAAAAAAGAATGAGCTTTCTGCTTTTTCCCATAAAATTGTGTGTATTTGTCTTGTATTTGTATATCACACATACATACTCTGTTTATGACTCCTACTATTTGTCTCCTTGGTCTG
>NW_028059650.1:0-396 GCF_054177405.1 Leptonychotes weddellii
AGGATTCTCTTAAACTAACATCTCAAAATTAAAATAATTCATCAAACAGGAGTCATTTTTATAGGTAAGGTAAATCACAGGATAATGTATTAGGAAAATTTTGTTCCTTTTTAAATCAAAAAGCCTTCAAATGGTCAGGGATTGATGGAGTGGGGATGACAAATGTACCTTTCAGATTTTCATCACCAATGAAAAAATATTTTCATAGACTTAAAACTGTCAGTGCATTTAGATTTCAGTGAAGGAAAAATTTAAAATACCTCTATAATAATACAATGTTAATAGAAATTGGCCAGGTACTGAGGTCATTTTAGTGAACTACCATCATGTAAATATAAGAAAAGTAATTTCTTGGTCCAAATCTGTGAAACTTTAAAAAAGATTGTCTCCAGAGAA
>NW_028059651.1:0-396 GCF_054177405.1 Leptonychotes weddellii
AAAACAAACTGAGGGTTCTAGAGGGGAGGGGGGTGGGAGGATGGGTTGGCCTGGTGGTGGGTATTGAGGAAGGCACATTCTGCATGGAGCACTGGGTGTTATGCACAAACAGTGAATCATGGAACACTTCATCTAAAACTAATGATGTAATGTATGGGGATTAATGTAAGAATAAAAAATTAAAAAAAAAAAAAATGCCAGGAATGATTCAGAATAGTGTGGCTAGTCTAGTCAGTCCTGCTTCTAAACTTCAGGTAGAGAGAGATTAAAAGTACAAGTCCACCACCACTGCTTTTCATTGCCTCATAGCACAGCTACAAGTTATCAGGCCAAGTCCAAAAGAAACTATCCACTGCTCCAGGAATGCCCTTTCTGGGCTGGATTCCTGCCAAAGCC
>NW_028059652.1:0-396 GCF_054177405.1 Leptonychotes weddellii
GCTGTCCTCTGTCCACTCACAAACATCCCAGTTCTGGACATAAATTAAATCAACTTCTTTAGGGCTAGTGGAGAGAAAGCAGGCTGGGAAGGTTCCAGGGCATGAGCCTGAAGGGCCCGGGGGTTTCCCCTGATTGTGGGCTGGGGGCGGGGTAGAGTTTAGAGCAGGGAACTAAAAAGTTTAAAAAGAAAGGAAACAAAGAAGAGGGAGAGGCAGAGAGACAGAGACAGAGTGATGGTGGATGCATCATTGTTCATTTGCTCAAACCCGTGGAGTGGACACCACCAGGAGCGAGACCTAAGGTGACCTGTGGACTCTGTCCCCTCTGCTGGGGGACACTGAAGGCGGGGAGCAGGTGCATGGGTGTGGGCAGGGTGTGTGGGGAATCTTGGTACC
>NW_028059653.1:0-396 GCF_054177405.1 Leptonychotes weddellii
GAAGTGTGGACAAAAGAGGAAATGACACTGCGGAGGAAGGATGCAACAAAGGAAATAGACCTGAAATAGCCCGGTAGGTCCAAAGATCTAAAGACGAGATCAGAAAATGCAGGGAGTTTCGGGGTAACGAAACCGGCCAAGTTCAGGTAGGCAGATTCTGGAGGGCCGTGCAGGCCAGCAGAGGAAACAGACCTTCATCGTCCTGTCCTGTTGATGGGAAGCCTTTGGATGGTCTTGCAGGAAGGATGCTGAATGGTTTGTGTTTTGCTGCCCAGTGAGGAGGGCCTGAGGGAGGCAGGAGAGGCATCAGCATGCTCACGGGAACTGCAAGACCCTAACCACAACTCAGGAAGCCCACGGCACCTGCAAAACCCTTAGGATGGAAAGGGAGCCTGA
>NW_028059654.1:0-396 GCF_054177405.1 Leptonychotes weddellii
CGGCTGCACACTTGACCCCATACCAAATTCAGTCCTGAGTGACTACAAGGCCCCTCAGAAGCCCCAGGCTCCCATGAAATACCTCATGGGGTCAGACTTGAAGATTTCTGGCCACTCCACTCAGCCAATGAGATGAGATTTACCATACAAATCCAGAGCCGCAATGAAAGTAAGAACTCTCATAAAAATGACAGTGAAGGGCGCCTGGGTGGCTCAGTTGGTTAAGCGACTGCCTTCGGCTCAGGTCATGATCCCAGGGTCCTGGGATCGAGTCCCACATCGGGCTCCCTGCTCTGCGGGGAGCCTGCTTCTCCCTCTCCCACTCCCCCTGCTTGTGTTCCCTCTCTCGCTGTGTCTCTCTCTGTCAAATAAATAAATAAAATCTTTAAAAAAAAA
>NW_028059655.1:0-396 GCF_054177405.1 Leptonychotes weddellii
ACGGGTGAGAAAAGCTTCAGGAATTCCAGACATGGCTCTGGGGGAGAGGGGGATGTCAGGTAGTCACAAGGGTCAGGAAGCCCGGGGAAGAGTTACATGCATGTCTGCCAATGAAAGGACTCAAGAGAATATCTTTATTTCCACACTCAGTTTATTCCTGCAACCACCAAGCTGGGCTCCAGTAAGAAAAGGCTAAAAGGGGCGCCTGGGTGGCTCAGTTGGTTAAGCGACTGCCTTCAGCTCAGGTCATGATCCCAGGGTCCTGGGATCGAGTCCCGCATCGGGCTCCCTGCTCTGCGGGGAGCCTGCTTCTCCCTCTCCCACTCCCCCTGCTTGTGTTCCCTCTCTCGCTGTGTCTCTCTCTGTCAAATAAATAAATAAAATCTTTAAAAAAAA
>NW_028059656.1:0-396 GCF_054177405.1 Leptonychotes weddellii
GCTGTCCTCTGTCCACTCACAAACATCCCAGTTCTGGACATAAATTAAATCAACTTCTTTAGGGCTAGTGGAGAGAAAGCAGGCTGGGAAGGTTCCAGGGCATGAGCCTGAAGGGCCCGGGGGTTTCCCCTGATTGTGGGCTGGGGGCGGGGTAGAGTTTAGAGCAGGGAACTAAAAAGTTTAAAAAGAAAGGAAAGAAAGAAGAGGGAGAGGCAGAGAGACAGAGACAGAGTGATGGTGGATGCATCATTGTTCATTTGCTCAAACCCGTGGAGTGGACACCACCAGGAGCGAGACCTAAGGTGACCTGTGGACTCTGTCCCCTCTGCTGGGGGACACTGAAGGCGGGGAGCAGGTGCATGGGTGTGGGCAGGGTGTGTGGGGAATCTTGGTACC
>NW_028059657.1:0-396 GCF_054177405.1 Leptonychotes weddellii
GAATGGATAAAGAAGATGGAGTTTATATGTACATGATGGAGTATTCTTCAGCCATAAAAAAATTAAGGAAATCCAGGGCACCTGGGTGGCTCAGTTGGTTAAGCATCTGCCTTCGGCTCAGGTCATGATCCCAGGGTCCTGGGATCGAGCCCCGCGTCAGGCTCCCTGCTCTGCGGGGAGCCTTCTTCTCCCTCTCCCTTAGGGACAGCAGGGCCCCAGCACCAGCACCTCCAAGAGCGGCAGGCAAGGCTCCTGCCAGGAACACCGATTTCCCTGCAGAGAAGAGGTGTGTCAAGACTCACTTCCAGGACTCAGTCTCTTGCTTTCCTACCTCCTTGCAGAACTTGCTGAAGGGCCAGCTTAGGCCAGAGATGGAGCAGTACCCTATCCCACCAA
>NW_028059658.1:0-14811 GCF_054177405.1 Leptonychotes weddellii
AGAGGGAGAGAGAGAGAATCTTAAGCAGGCTCCACACCCAGCATGGAGCCCAATGCGGGGCTTGATCTCATGACCCCAGGATCATGACCCGAGTTGAAATCAAGAGTTGGACACTTAACCAACTGAGCCACCCAGGTGCTCCAGGAAAATCCTTTTTCATAGGAATAGCAATGGCAAATAATACAAGCCAGTATCGCCTTTTTCTTTCTTAATGAATTAGCAAAATGAATTCATTTAAACTTTTCTTGAGTACCTACTTTGTACAATTTCCTTAGTAAAACTAACACTGCCGCTGAACTGTATAACACTAAAATAGATTAGAGTGCATGTAATTAGAGTAGTACTTATGTTGCAAATATTATATGTCTGTTACACAGGAAAGCAGTTAAATAGACAGTTGTAATGACTTCTGTAACCTGCTTACCTTGGTGAGGAACACTGAAGAGTGCCATCTTTATTCTCATCCCACGGTAAGTCATGCCCTTGTAAGGGTAAAGGAGCTATTTTTCCTTTGATATCATATGTCATACAATTAGATGCCTGGGGATGTAATGAGAAGACTCAATCTTTATTTTGCTTCAAAAATACATTATGAAAGCAGAAATAAAGCAAAATAGCAAATTTCAAAAAAGTCAAGGAAGCAGAGTGGAGATATCCCATAGGAAAAAGTGACTGATACAGGGCGCCTGGGTGGCTCAGCTGGTTAAGCGACTGCCTTCGGAGTCTTACAGGGTTATGGATAAGCATTTGGAGCACAATGTCATGAAAATGGACTTCGGCTTTAATTTATTTAGTTATCTAGAGAGCTAACTGTCTTCCTAAATCTCAAGCTAGTCATAGCCATCATTACTGAGGCCTTCTCAGGCTAGGCACTTTATGCCTATGCCTCCAATGAGCCTACATGTTAAGTAGTTTTTCTAGATGTGAAAATTCAGCTCTCAGAGGATAAGCGATTTGTCCTTGAGCTTTGAGTGGCAGGGCCCCATGTCAAACAGGTATTTATGGCTGAGATGGAAACCGACAATTCTCTACCCATATTCAGAAGAGAAGACAGAAGTTCAGTGTGATTATATTCTTTTATCCCCGAAATCTGTTTGACATTTTATTAAATACTTCTTTTTAAAAGGTTTTATTTATTCATGAGAGAGAGAGAAAGGGAGGGAGAGAGTGTGCATGAGTGGGGGGTGAGGCAGAGGGAGAGGGAGAACCAGACTCCTGATCCCAGAACCCTGAGATCATGACCTGAGCTGAAGTCAGATGCTTAACCAAATGAGCCACCCAGGTGCCCCTGTGTTTGATATTTTATTAGACAAACTGTTTTTATAAACCATAAATTTAAACTAGGACACAAGTGTATGATTAATACACCCAAAATAAAAATAATATATGAAAATCAGACTTAAAGCTGTAATATTTTAAAAGAAATGACTGCTAACCACTCAAAACATAAACACTATAAAAAAAGAGCCTTATGGTCTAGAAAAAAGTAAAAGCAAATATAAGAGAATGATACCATCTATTCTTATATAATTTCCAATAATCAGTGGCAAATAAAAAAAAAAATACAGGCACAGAAACTAAAAACTTCTGTATAGCTTTTCTGGCTCCTTCAGTGATCCAAGTCTGTATCTTTGAAAGCAACATTTAAGTTATTTTATTCATTTATTCATCTCTCTAGCCAGCCAACCAACCATCTAGAAAAAGTGCTAGCATCAAATGATTTCCCAGACTGGGCAGGATCCATCTGGCCACTCAAAGAGAGCTACAGCCATGTATAAATAGGTAGTCCTTCTCTATACTGGCTACATTATCTGCAAGAAGTGTCACCAGAAGATTATTCAAGTCCAAACAGCTATATATATTTTATTAAGTTAAAGCAGCTATAATTCCAATGTGGCACACAAAGAGATCTCATTTTTATTACCTGCTTTGTGTTCTCTTCTGAATCTGTGAAGTTCTTGGTGTCAACTGTCTCAAAATCAGATTTAAAGCTGTAATATTTTAAAAAGGAGCAATTGTCAAGCCTTCAAAATACAAACACCCTGGTAAGTTTACAGTCTTAAAAAACCTCTCACACATAAGAGATGAAATCCATCTATTCTTATAAAATGTGTAATTTCTAATTATATAATCAGGAAATAGACATGGTTTGGATTACACAGCTTATTTTTCCTTTTTTTTTTGAATAGCAGCTAGATTTCCACTGGATAGAATGGGACTAGGGAAATGGGAACTATTAATCCTCAAAAGCTGTCATACATACAATTAGAAAAGGATACCATATGCTTGCTTTCCTTACTTCTCCCCATTCCTTAATTCTTGGGATTAAATGAATGCAGAGTCATCTGATATTACTGTACCTCTTATCTATACCGAGAGAAAAGAATACTAGTCCTAAATTGTTTTTTTGCTTTCTTAAAAATAACTAAAACCTAGGATCAGGTAAATAGTTGTTTAAATAACACCAGGAACAACAATCACAAATCAGTTAACACTTAATACTTTATAAGATTTGTTTGTTTCTTTAATCATTTGGCAAACTTTTACTGAATATTCATTATGTGTCAGGCACCATCAAATACAAAAATATTATTGAGGCAAATTATACTTAATTTCCAGAAATTATTCCACTTGGCTAAATTATTCCTGGGGAGTTGTTGCTATGTAAGAGTGGGTTTGAATATTTGCAGGAAGGGAACCCAGGGAGAGTCAGAGAAACAGTGTTTTTTTCCTTGATAGCCCATTGTTTTGCCGTTTTTAACACAAATCTATAGACATATTTACACAAATACTAGTTGATGACATATTTTAAGGATTCTCTGAAAGTATATTTAAAAGCATATACCATGTTTGAAACAATAAATTAAAATATGTAATATTCCTGTTTATAAGGAGCTTGACAAGTTTAATAACTACTTTTCAACAATTACTCAGGTAGTTCTAGTGATACATACAAAAGGAAAAGTCACATTAATCTCATCCAGTTCAAAAGGGCACTACCAGACCTTAAGTCTGACACATTAGGTACATGAAATAAAATAAGAAATATTATTTAATTCTACAACACCCTGAAGGACTTACTACTGGCTGTGAATGTGCCATACCTGCTTAATTCAGTCTGGGTTTCAGCTTCTATCCGCTGGTCTGTAAAATCCTTTTTTCTTTTGGCAGGCGTATAGTATCGATAATGTGACAGGAAAGACTTTGCTTCTGTTTTTAAAGTGCGTGGAGTGAATGGCAAATGTCTGTTGGAAAAGAGTTCAGAATGTTTATCCAAAAGGTCCCCACTGGGTGCTTTTGAAATAACTAACTGAAACCGATGGGTATTTGGGAATGTGCTCTTGGGCCCTTTGCCGTATGAAGTTCCAGAGCATGCTCTCCTGGGCCCAGAGGGAGTGTAATCCATGTTGAACACGGAGGAACTGGAGTTCTTCTCGGTCCCATTTGTGAGGACTTTATCAGATTTAGGTAGATTTAGGTGTAGTCTCTCTGAAGAAGTTACTGGTGACCTTGGTGACCTTGTAAAGGATGGAAATCCATTCACTTCTCCAATTAACACATCTTCATCTTGTGGTTCTCCTGAGGGCTAAGAACATTTGGTTTGATTGTCATCAATTATGTTTACAAATTCACCTAATTGGGAATCTCCACATTATACACCAAAAATAGTTGCCTTAGTGGGTTTAGAGATCATATATTCCTGAAGATGTTAGCACTATATATGAAGTTCTGTTCAAGGTTTTGAATTATTAATATATAAAAAAATAATTCTAAATATAAGTAATAGCAATCATTTTTTTTTTAAAGATTTTATTTATTTATTTGAGACAGAATGAGAGAGAGAGAGAGCACATGAGAGGGGGGAGGGTCAGAGGGAGAAGCAGGCTCCCCGCCGAGCAGGGAGCCCGATGTGGGACTCGATCCCGGGACTCCAGGATCATGACCTGAGCCGAAGGTAGTCGCTTAACCGACTGAGCCACCCAGGCGCCCCGCAATCATTTTTTTTTAAAGATTTTATTTATTTGAGAGAGTGAGTAAGACAGAAAGTGGGAGAGAACACGAGTGGGAGGTAGGGACCGAGGGAAAGAGAGAAGCAGACTTCCCACTGAGCAGGGAGCCCAAAGCGGGGCTCAATCCTAGCACCCTGGGATCACGACCTGAGCTGAAGCCACTTAGGTGCCCCAGCAATCATTTTTCTTTCTGAAACTAAAAAAAAATAATTACTAACATCTACCTACATTTATGGTCTTAAACTTGTGTACTGAGATCAGGTAGATCTCAGTTTTATCTGAAAATTTCCAAACCACTCTTGAACACCAATCCCCTTCTCAATCACGCTGTTGGTGGTGGCAAAATGAAAAGGAACTTCTCAACTTCTCCTCATGAGTGGGGAAAGCTGAAAGGGAAGACGTTTTGGACTGCTCCATTTCTTTCTGGTTTAATTTTGGAAGAACCATTTCTACAGGGTATCCACAAAGTCTTAAAACATAGATAATATTTTATTCTTTTACAGATTAGATGCCCAAGATGCAATGAGTATGATTCCAGGCTTTATGGACACCTGTGTATCCTTTTTTTTTTTTTTTTTTAAAGATTTTATTTATTTGACAGAGAGAGACACAGTGAGAGAGGGAACACAAGTAGGGGGAATGGGAGAGGAAGAAGCGGGCTTCCTGCCGAGCAGGGAGCCCGATGCGGGGCTCGATCCCAGGACCCTGGGATCCTGACCTGAGCTGAAGGCAGATGCTTAATGAACGGAGCCACCCAGGCGTCCCAAACACCTGTGTATCCTTTAAAGGACTTTGAGGCACTTTATTAGGTAGAGGGAAGTTACATGGAAGTTACAGATTCTGAGGTGACAGGGCTAGGAGTTAGCTGTTGCCTCTGCCCTCCAAGCTCATGGGGAGAGAAACAAGAGGAAGATGAACAAGCTGAGTAAGAGAATGGCTGAGTGCTTCCTGTGTGAAAGGTACTGTTCTTGCCACTGAGTAGGATAAAAGAGGACAATTAAGAACTTCTATCACTGCTCCTAGTAAGTTACTATGCTATGTATAAGGTATAGTTCTAAGTAATTTACATGCACAACTCATTTAATCCTCACATCAACTTTTGGGTGGTGATGATACAAATACTACTTTTATTTCATAGATGAAGAAACTCAGGTGGTGCAGGGTCTCAGAGTCAGACCAGGCTGAGCCTATGCTCTTCATTACATCATATTGTCTATTATGAAGACGCATCTGAAAATTATATATTTTAGATTTTTTTTTTAAGTAAACTCTACCCTCAATGTGGGGCTCAAACTTGACTCCAAGATCAAGAGCTGCATGCTCTACTGACTGAGCCAGCCAGGTGTCCCTGTATTTTAGATTTTTTACACCATGAGGAATTTTAAACTGATTTTAACTCTTTTTCTGATGGTGAAACTGTCAGCTAATCTAAGTACTGATTCATCTAAGTAAGAAAAATGCAGATGACTTACTGAGACTGCATAGTGTAACTAAAGCCTAAAATAGGTCAAGTCACCTACCATTTCCTTTCCAAGTACTTTCTAAGCTGATCTCAAATACAAGGCAAAATTACTCAAGGCAAGGAAATATTTTGGCATTAAATTCTGAATCACTAGGGCACTTTTTTAATGATTTCAATATATTAGTTTTAAAAAGTCTCCCAAACAAGACTTGTAGCTTATATACCACAAAAGTTTGGCTC
Source organism: Leptonychotes weddellii (assembly GCF_054177405.1). Taxonomy (NCBI): domain Eukaryota; kingdom Metazoa; phylum Chordata; class Mammalia; order Carnivora; family Phocidae; genus Leptonychotes; species Leptonychotes weddellii. The sequence continues at coordinate 5,713 of NW_028059658.1, forward strand.
CCGGGAGAAAAATTTCTAAGTAGGATCTGAAAAATCCTACAGGGTTATTAAATAATAATCACAGGAATTATTTACACTTAGAGGAACAGTACAAGCTGAGATCAGAGCAGGCAGAAATGCACAAGGCATTAGACTGCCTGTAAGAAAATTCTTTTTTTTAAGATTTTATTTATTTGCGAGAGAGAGAATGAGAGACAGAGAGCATGAGAGGGAGGAGGGTCAGAGGGAGAAGCAGACTCCCTGCTGAGCAGGGAGCCTGATGTGGGACTCGATCCCGGGACTCCAGGATCATGACCTGAGCTGAAGGCAGTCGCTTAACCAACTGAGCCACCCAGGCGCCCAGCCTGTAAGAAAATTCTTATCAGTAATGGTTATTTAATAAACAAAATAAAACACCAAAGTCTTTAAAGACAGAAATATACTCTCATCTATCTGAAATGGGCTGGAAAAATTGCTTTTCAATTGACTAAAAGCAAGAAACTTTCCTGTATTTTTATGTCTCATAATTCCTATCTTGTATCCTATACTTCTTCTTTCCTTGGAAACCAGTAGAACATAGTATGAAATCAATTGTACCAATCTGCTTTTTTTGAGATTATATTATTGTTTCCTATAGCTATGAATATCAGAAAGCTTGGATATAATTTTCACAGAAAATATGTAACATACTGGTAAATTCACCAAAATGTGAAAAACAGATAACTGTAAGGTTCTAAAATCAGAAAAGGGTTTATCAATTACATGTGAATGGAACAAAAATTCTGGTGGTAATTTGACCACTTTCACTTTCTTAAGTCAGCTTTACAGTTCAATGCAATTTGTTGTGAACTGTTTCTGTGATTTAAGAATTTATGTAAAGTGATAATGACTGCATAGTTTATATACTCATAAGGTTTTCATGTCAAGAACACATCAAAGTTTATAATCAGAGAACTGAGTACTAAATCTTTTTCAGGGATAATGTCAGAAGAAATAGTATACAAAGATTTTTCCAACTGTCAGATTTTAAAAAATAATTAATTAATTAATTTTTAAAGGATTTTATTTATTTATTTGAGAGAGAGCGTGAGCCCCATACAGGGCCCCATGCAGGGCTTGACCCCAGGACCCTGAGACCATGGCCTGAGCCCAAAGGACACTCAACCAGAACCTCCTTCAACTGTCAGATTTTAAAGCAGCTGAGGAATCAATTCAATTGCAGAATAGGGTGGGTACAAATTATTTAAAAATTCAATTAACACTTGTTTTGCAAAAACATTTCAAATTATATTTTATAAAAGAAATTGATAGCTCTTGCTTTTCATGGTTTTATACTGCTTTAAAAATGTTTCATAGATTTAATTAGGAATATGGGTCACATCCACATATTCAATTAATCTTAATAGCATATAGTAAGTGCTATACCAGTGATGTGAGGGAATAATTGTGTGGAGGTTACAGGGTTCAGACTGGAAAGGTACTGGAGGCCCCTGAGATGAGTCAAAGTGTGAGAGAAAGAACAGCATGAGTGTATGGGCAATTATAAGAAAAGGTTTTTGATTATATGATCTCACGTATATAAAAGGCTAATATGCTCAGAGGCTAAAGTTAGCATTTCTTTCTTTTTTTTTTTTAAGATTTTATTTATTTATTTAGCAGACAGAGAGAGAGCATAAGCAGGCAGAGCGGCAGGCAGAGGGAGAGAGAAGCAGACTCCCCGCCAAGCAGAGAGCCTGACATGGGGCTTGATCCCAGGACCCTGGGATCATGACCCAAGCTAAAGGCAGACGCTTAACCAACTGAGTCACCCAGGTGCCCCTAAAGTTAGCATTTTCTTTTTAATTGTAGCAAAGTTTTCAGTAAATGCAGATTATAATTAAGATAGGTGACTATTAACCATAAATCCTAATTATTGAAATATACCTAAAATAATAATTTGAATCTGAATTTGTATAAATATTTATCATCAAGGCTTATAAAACGTGTAGGCAAGTTTAAAAAAATAAATAATACACACACATATAAAACATAAATGAACTACTTTATGGAGGCAGAATAGGTTACAGTGGCTAAAGGAAAAATGAAAGAAAACATCTTACATTTACAGATTTAATTATATATTTTTAACAAACTCCATTCTTATCCCCAAATATAATTATTAATTTATATTATGATAGAAAAATATTTTAAACTTTCAGTTAAAAAGTATAATCACTACGGGGCACCTGGCTGGCCTAGTTGGTAGAGCATGTGAGTCTTGATCTTGGGGTTGTGAGTTTGAGCCCCACATTGGGTACAGAGATTCATTAAAAATAAAATCTTCAGGGGCGCCTGGGTGGCTCAGTCGGTTAAGCGGCTGCCTTCAGCTCAGGTCATGATCCCAGGGTCTTGGGATCGAGCCCCACGTCAGGCTCAGTGGAGAGCATGCTTCTTCCTCTCCCTCTCCCTGCTGTTCTGCCTACTTGTGCTCTCTCTCTCTCTGTCAAATAAATAAATAAAATCTTAAAAAAAAAATAAAATAAAATCTTTAGGGACACCCGGGTGGCTCAGTTGGTTAAGCATCTACCTTTAGCTTCAGGTCCTGGGACCGAGTCCCACATCGGGCTCCTTGCTCAGGGGGAGCCTGCTTCTCCCTCTGCCTGCCGCTCCCCCGCCTTGTGTGCTCTCTTTCTCTCTCTCTCTCTCTGACAAATAAATAAAATCTTTAAAAAAATCTTAAAAAAAACAAAACAAAACAAAACCCAAACTTTAGGACCTACCTAAAACATTAGGATTAAAAAATGGAAAAAGATATACCAAGGGAGTACTAATCAAAAGAAAACTGGTTTAACTATGTCACTATCAGAAAACACTTTAATACAAAAAAAATTATGATAAAGAATCTCAAAGCAGTGACAATAGGTTTGAGTCACCAAGAAAATATATTATCTCTAAATCTGTATTTATAAAATAATAATATCGACTCAAAATCTACAAAACAAAAATTGGTAGTACTAACTTTTAGAGAAATAGCTAAATACATAATCATGTGGAAGATTTCTCTTAATAAATGATAGCTTGATCAGAAAAAAAATTAGTAAGATTTGAATATATATGAAGTTTAATCTAATGAATACATTGTATTAAATACTGTACACAACAACTATAGTATATTTTCTTTCCAAACACATAATGACACAGTGCATTTTAAGAAATTTGTCTACCTACTGGGCCATAAAGCAAATTTCTCAACAAATTTCAAGAAATTAGCATCATATAAATCTATGATTAGGCTAGAAATCTGGAACAAGAGAAAACTCCTAGGGAAAAAAATACACACAGAGATTAAGAAATACTTCTAAATGACTCTTGGGTTAAAAAAGAGATTATAATGGAAAATACTCTGAATTGAATCATAATAAAAATACCATATAACAAATCTTGTGGGATACAGCTAAAGCAGCATGTGGAGGAAAATTTATAACCCTAAAATATGCCTATACTGTCCAGAAGTGAGGCTGAAAATAAGCTAAGCAAAAGTAGGAAAGGAAGACAAAATAAACCCAAAGAAAACCAAAAGGGGAAAAGAAAGATAAGAGCAGACATTAAAAAACAGAAAACAAAATACAACAGAGAAGATTAATGAAGTAAAACAAAATGCTCTTTAAAAAGATTAAAAAAAAACAAACCTGACAAATCTCTGGTGAGGAAAAAATCAAAGAGGTGTGCCTGGGTGGCTCAGCTGGTTAAGTGACTGCCTTCGGCTCAGGTCATGATCCTGGAGTCCCTGGATCGAGTCCCACATCGGGCTCCCTGCTCAGTGGGGAGTTTGCTTCTCCCTCTGACCCTCCCCTCTCTCATGTACTCTCTCTCTCTCTCATTCTCTCTCTCAAATAAACAAATAAAATCTTTAAAAAAAAAAAATCAAAGAAAGAAGAACAAAGGCACAAACAACATGAGGAATAAAAAGGGGGAAATAATACACATTCAGGAGAGATTAAGACAGATTACATTTAAGTAAATCTATGCCAAAAATTTGAAAATTTAGATGAAATGGACAACTTCCAACATAAATATAACTTTAAAAAATAGTCCTATAATGATTCAAAAAATGGAATTAGTAGTCAAAAATCTTCTAACAAAGAAAACTCTAGGCCCAGATAATTTTAATGTTGAGCCATCGAATTCAAGGAATAAATAATTCCAAACTTATATAAACTATTCCAGAGCATGGAAAAAGAGTAAACAGCACCAAATTTATTTTATGAGGCTAGTGTAACCATACACAGAGTAGAGGAAAAGGAAAATGACAGGTCAATATCAATAATGGCAGTAGATGCTAAAATCCTAAACAAAGTATTAGTAACTTATCCAGCAATGTATAAAAAAGGTATTGCATTATGACAAGGTTGTGTTTATACTGGGAATGCAAAGTTGTTTTAACATTAGAAATTTGACTATAGGGCGCCTGGGTGGCTCAGTTGGTTAAGCGACTGCCTTTGGCTCAGGTCATGATCCTGGAGTCCCTGGATCGAGTCCCGCATCGGGCTCCCTGTTCGGCAGGGAGTCTGCTTCTCCCTCTGACCCTAACCCCTCTCATGTGCTCTCTCTCATTCTCTCTCTCTCAAATAAATAAAAATAAAATCTTTAAAAAAAAATACTTAAAAAAAAAAAGAAACTTGACTATAATTCACAACATACACAGATTAAAAAGAAAAATGATACCACCTTTCCAAAAAAATGCAGAAAAAGCATTTTATAAAATTCACATCCATTCATGAGAAAGGAAAAACAAATCCTCTTAGCGAACTAGGAATAAGAGAATAAGAGAACGTCCTCAATCAGATGTTAAAGGGTATCACAAAACACCAAGAGCAGGGGTCAGTAAACTATAGCCTGGAGGCCAATCTGGCCTACTGTCTTTCTTAATAGTTTTACTGGAACACAGCTATGCCCATTCATTTACATCTTGTCTGTGGCTACTGCCCAAGGGCACAAGAATTGTGAGAGACTGTGGGGCCTGAAAAGCTTAAAATATTTACTACCTGGCTCTTTAAACGAGAAGTTTACTGATTCTGACCTACAGTAAACATTCTACCACAAAGTCAGGTTGTGCCACTAATGAAATATCTTAGAAACATTTGCTTTTAACAGGTAAAAATACTATCTTACCTTTTGTAGAGTGTTAAATAGTGACTTGGAATTATTTTTAGAATTGGCCTGCATTGCTGTTTTATTTAATTTCAAATCCCTTTCACCTCGTGCTAATTCCTTTTTGAGTTTCTCTCTTCGTTGTTGGTCTGCATCTGATGGGGAAAACAAATCTTTTAAAATAAAGAAAACAGAAAAATTAAGGTTTTGGTCTTGGAAGCCTAATAAAGAACACATTTTTTTTCTTGCTAAAAATGTTTACACTATTGATATATAAATAAAAATCCACATACTTTTCTGTATAAAGAGAAGCTAACAAATATTTAATTTACAGAAACTTTAAGTGCATTATTTAAAGAGCGTAAACAAGATGTGACAAATTGGCTAAGCCTAAGAGCTCAAAAAAGCAATTCCTAGCAGATATTCAGAGATACTGAAGGTGGGAAATGCTTGATGTGTTTTTTGTGACTCTGTCATCACCAAATCCAGAGTCTGAATTAGTCCATACACTCTCCCCCAAATGCAATATTATTGTCAGTAATATCACATGTCATTCAAATTTAAGTTTTACAGACTTTAAAAAGATAACATTTTCAATTAGGATAACTGATTTCTACTTCTCTTAACTGCTATTCATTTGGAAATGTAAATGAAAAAAGTGGTTTTGCACTTTAGAATGCTTTAGGTCAGGTATTGAGTTATCAAAAATTTATCATTGTATGAAGGCTAAAAATGGTGAAATGAAACCTAGTCAAATTTCAAAGTTAAGAGAAGAGGAAAAGATGGTGGAGGAGTAGGGGATCCTATTCCAGCTGGTCCCCAGAATTGAGCTGGATATCTACCAGACCACTCTGAAAACCCACAAAATCAGCCTGAGATGTAAGAAGACAGATATGGGTCCCTACAAGCAGACTATCACAGGCGGTTGGTTTCGAGGTATGAAGCAGGAAGCCGTGATCCTGCAGGCAGATATCAGAGGATAAATGGAAGGGGGAGGGAGCCGTTCCTACACTGCCGGTGAGTGATAGCTTCCCGTGCTGGGGACAGGGCACAGACTCACAGACCAGTAGCGTGGGGAAAGGACTTTAGGGCAGCCCCCCAGACTGAAAGCTGGAGCTACGGGGCTGCGGGAGCAAATTTGGGGCAGCTGGCAGTTTTAGAAGCACAAAGGGCAGAGATGAGTCCCCGTGCCCGACCTGGAGGCACGGACTGGGAGCGCTGCGGAGGGGTGCACAACCCAGGACGCTGCAGTTTATAGCACCACAGACAGAAACGGAGATAGTGTGGCCTGGAGAGCTCACTGAAGAACAGAGTGTGATCTCTCTGCTCTGAGGTAGAGGGTTGGAAACGATCTCTTCTGCTCTGACTCTCGGAAAAGACCTGGAAAGCTGTCAGGGAAAGCCACCAGAGAACAAAAGCCCCCAAAAACTGGTTTTCACTGAGCCCATCCCCTGCCACAGGGGCAAGGCAACTCTACCCAAACAGGGTTGCCTGAGTAACAGTGTGGCAGGCCCCTCCCCCCATAAGACAGGCTGGGAGAATGAGAGGCCACCAACCCTAAGGTCCCTAGAAAACAGGTGCATCTTGCTTGGGTTCTAGTCAATAATTTGGACACTCTACATTCCCTCAACTACCCCTCAACAGAATGACTAGGAGGAGGAACCCCCAAAATAGGAAAGACTTCTGTGACTTCTGCCACAGATTTACAAATGGATACAGAGATAACCAAGATGTCAGAGATGGAATTCAGGGTAGCAACTGTGAAGACAATAGCTAGAATGGAGAAATCAATTAATGGCAACATAGTCTCTAAGGGCAGAAATGAAAGCTGAACTGGCAGAACTTAAAAATGCTATCAATGAGATCCAATCTAATTGAGATAATCTAACAGCTAGGGTAAGCAAGGCAAAAGAAGGAATTAGTGATCTAGAAGACCAATTAATAGACAAGAAGGAAAAAGAGGAGGCCAGGGAAAAACAACTCAAAATCCATGAAAATAGAATCAGAAAAGTAAGTGACACTATGAAACGTTCCAATGTCAGAATTATTGGGAACCTTGAGGGGGTGGAAAGAGAGAGAGGACTAGAAGATATATTTGAGCAAATCGTAGCTGAGAACTTCCCTAATCTGTGGAATGAAACATTCATGTCCTAGAGGCAGAGAGGACCCCTCCAAGATCAAGGAAAACAGACCAATGCCCCGGCATGTAATAGTAAAACTTGCAAATCTTAGAACCAAGGAAACCAGCTTAAGGGCAGTTAGGGGGAAGAGATTCCTTACGTACAGAGGAAGGAACATCAGAATAACGTCAGACCTATCCACAGAGACCTGTCAAGCCACAAAGGGCTGGCAAGACATATTTAGGGTACTAAACAAGAAGAACATGCAGCCAAGAATACTTTATCTGGCAAGGCTGTCATTTAGGATGGATGGAGAGATGCAGAGCTTCCAAGACCAGCAGAAACGGAAAGAATATGTGACCACTAAGCCGGCCCTGCAAGAAATATTAAGGGGGGTTCTATAAAAGGAGAAAGACCCCAAGAGTGATATAGAACAGAAATTTACAGAGACAACCTATAAAAATAGGGTCTTCACAGGCAACATGATGACAATAAATTTGTATTTTTCAATAATCACTCTCAACGTGAACAGCGTAAATGCTCCCATAAAACAGCACAGGGTTACAGGTTGGATAAAAAGACAGGACTCATCCATATGCTGTCTACAAGAGACTCATTTTGAACCTAAATATACATTCAGACTGAAAGTGAAGGGATGGAGATCAATCTTCCATGCCAATGGACCTCAAAAGAAAGCTGGGGTAGCAATTCTTATATCAGACAAATTAGATTTTAAGCTAAAGACTGTAGTTAGAGACACAGAAAGACACTATATCATTCTTAAAGGGTCTATCCAACGAGAAGATCTAACAATTGTAAATATCTACATCCCCAATATGGGAGCAGCCATCTACATAAGCCAACTGTTAACTAAAATGAAGAGTCATATTGATAACAATATGTTAGTTGTAGGAGACCTCAATACTCCACTCTCAGCAATGGACAGATCATCTAAGCAGAAAACCAACAAAGAAACAAGAGCTCTGAATGACACACTGGACCAGATGGACCTCATAGATATATATAGAACATTCCACCCTAAAACAACAGAATACTCATTCTTCTCGAGTGCACACGGAACTTTCTCCAGAATAGACCACATACTGGGTCACAAATCAGGTCTCAACCGATACCAAAAGACTGAGATTATTTCTTGCATATTCTCAGACCGTAATGCTTTAAAACTAAAACCCAATCACAAGAAAAAATTTGGAAGAAATTCAAACACTTGGAAGCTAAAGACCACTCTGCTCAATAATGTTTGGGTCAACCAAGAAACCAAAGAACTTAAACAATTCATGGAAATGAATGAGAAAGAAAATACATCAGTCCAAAACCTATGGGATACTGCAAAGGCGGTCCTAAGGGGGAAATACATAGCCATCCAAGCCTCACTCAAAAAAAAAAGAAAAATCCCGAATTCACCAACTAACTTTACACCTTAAAGAACCAGAAAAAAAGCAACAAGCAATGCCTAAGCCACGCATTAGAAGAGAAATAATTAAGATTAGAGTAGAGATCAATGAATTAGAAACCAGAAACACAGTAGATCAGATCAACGAAACTACAAGCTGGTTCTTTGAAAGAATTAATAAGATCGATAAACCACTGGCCAGACTTATCCAAAAGAAAAGAGAAAGGACCCAAATTAATAAAATTATGAATGAAAGGGGAGAGATCACAACTAACACCAAGGAAATAGAAACAATTATTAGAAATTAATATCAACAGCTATATGCCAATAAATTGAGCAACCTGGAAGAAATGGATGCCTTCCTGGAAACCTATAAACTGCCAAGACTGAAACAGGAAGAAATGGACAACCTGAATAGGACAATAACCAGTAACGAGATTGAAGCAGTGATCAAAA
>NW_028059659.1:0-8473 GCF_054177405.1 Leptonychotes weddellii
TTTTTTTTAAAGATTTTATTTATTTATTTGACAGAGAGAGACACAGCGAGAGAGGGAACACAAGCAGGGGGAGTGGGAGAGGGAGAAGCAGGCTCCCCGCAGAGCAGGGAGCCCGATGCGGGACTCGATCCCAGGACCCTGGGATCATGACCTGAGCTGAAGGCAGTCGCTTAACCAACTGAGCCACCCAGGCGCCCGGGGACTGGTAGTTTTATCTTTTAGGAGTTAGAAACACTTGAGGTAAGGATTGGAAGGTCTTGTTTCAGAATATCTCAGTGCTAACTTTATTTTCCTCAAGGGGTAAAAGAGAAATGAGAGCTAAGAAGGCTTGAGCATAGTATGTCCATAAGTTAAGGATGATGCTCAATGAAAGATGCATAGTTTTTTTTTTTTCTCTAGGATCTGAAAATGTAAGATCAATTTTATAAATATATCTCATAAATTATTTTTACATAAAAGTTATTTACTTAAGAGTTCTATTCTTTGGAACAGAATAATCAAAAGGCTGTTTCATAATATGAATGAACAGGTTTTCAAGAACCCTAGCAGAAGTGTGCAGACCCTGGGTTTAGATACTCCCAGTCAATTTGTAAAGTTAAGAGTAAAGGTGCAAAAGTCCGTCCAAAATTGAAGCTCTTTCTATGGTTCTGGGATTGAAGTTTGGTCTCGTACTATGTCTGCGAATAGGGGTTGAGGGTCTTCAAGTTCAAAAAAGTATTTCATTTTTTGTACTGTTGTGCTAATGTCAGATCTGCTGGTTGTGCTAGATGCTAGGGAAGCAAAGAGAAATGAACTTGGATCCTACCTTGAAAGAACTAAGAATCAAGTTGGGGAGCTAGACCTAAAGCTATGCCTTTTCCATTTCAAGTATTGTCATTTTAAAAAAGGTTTTTCCTACTATTCTACCATGTTAAACTCCGTGATTTTAAATTCCCTATATGTTAGTTCCAATATCTGGACTGATTCTGTTGACTGCATTGTCTCTTGACAGTGTGTTATCTTTTCTTCTTTGTGTGTCTCATGTTTTGGTTGAAAGCAGACATCTTGTGTAGAACAGTAGACACTTTAGTCACTATTATTTATGCCTGGAAATGGTGATGCTGCTTCTTTTGCTTGGCCTTTGTTGTAGGAGATGAGTTAGGTTAGTCAGAAGCTGAGCTGAGTTTGGGTTTTGTTGTTGTCCTTTTCCTCAGTCTACCCCATGCTTCAAATTCATCTAGTGTTTACATTGTGCTTAGTTGTGCTTAGGGTGAGGGTTGGTTTACCAGAGACTTTTTTTCAAAGTCTGATCCACCCTCAGTTTCCCTTTGTAGCAGAGGCGGCCTTTTTCCACATTCTTGCCTTTAGCCCAGCAGTGGATCTGCTATCATTGGTTACTCAGTGCCTCCTAACTTGGTACTAAGGGGCCAGGAGAAAGGGTGTTTTCTCTGTTCCTGGTTCATCCTCAGCCTTAGGCAGTTGCTGTGTTGGGACCGTTTTGGTGTTCCTGATTCAAGTTCTTTTGGAGGTGAGAGATGGGCTGGAGCTGGAACATTTCCTTGTCTCTTCCCCTGCCTCAGGTCTTTTTCCGATCCCCTCTCCCAGTCAGCTTATGGCTTTTGTTCTGTCGGGTAGAAGAATTCGGATGGGGCTTCAGGCATTCCCTAGAGCAGCTATGGCTTCCCTCTCCTGGGCCTACACCACAAGGGAGGCCTACTTTGGTTTCTTACATTCCCCACACTTTCTCCCCAGCACCAGGTAAGGTCTCTGGAGAAGGATCAGTGAATGGGGGCAGACTTCTCTTGTTGTCTGGCTCCCAGGGGTTCTCCACTCTCATGCTAGCCCACATTTGGCTTTTAGCAATTTGTTAAAAAATTTAACTGAGGGGCGCCTGGGTGGCTCAGTCATTAAGCGTCTGCCTTCAGCTTGGGTCATGATCCTAGGGTCCTGGCATTGAGCCCCGCATCGGGCTCCCTGCTTCTCTCTCTCCCACTCCCCCTGCTTGTGTTCCCTCTCTCGCTTTCTCTCTGTCAAATAAATAAATAAAATCTTTAAAAAAATAAATTTAGCTGAATTTTTTCTACAGGTGTGTAGCACCTGGTACGTACTCAAAGTAAGCAAGTGTTCGCCTCTTATTTCTCTTTGGAGGCATCTGTCTTTCCTTAGATTTCAGAGTAGTTGGTTGTCCTACAACCTTAACTCTAATGGTTTCTAGAAAAGTTATATTTGTTTAGATTATCTACTTTTTTCTTATTGTAAGTGTGGGAGCACCTCTGTTTCTGGCATTCTACATCCTAAATGGAAGCCAGGAATTATTTATGATGTTTAAAAAAATTTAACTTTGTTTCTGTCATAACCAAGCTTAAATTATAATTTAAAGATAAATTAGTTCTAGCGATTAATGACAGAAAGTATAGTGCTTCATTATTGACGTTTATAGCTTTATATGTATTTTTAATTATGTTAGGCTCTTAGTAACAGGTTTTATTTTATTTATTTATTTTTATTTTAAAAAAGATTTTATTTATTTATTTGACACAGAGAGAGAGACAGCAAGAGAGGGAACACAAGCAGGGGGAGTGGGAGAGGGAGAAGCAGGCTTCCTGCTGAGCAGGGAGCCTGACACAGGGCTCGATCCCAGGACCCTGGGATCGTGACCTGAGCTGAAGGCAGACGCTTAACGACTGAGCCACCCAGGCGCCCTTTATAAGTACATATTTTTTTTCTACTTTAGGGAAAATCATTGATACTTTAGAAATTTGAAAAATAATTTAATGTTTGGGACACCTAGATGGCTCAGTCAGTTAAGTGTCTGCCTTCAGCTCAGGTCGTGATCTCAGAGTCCTGGGATCCAGCCCTGTGTCAGACTCCCTGCCTGGTGGGGAGTTGCTTCTTACTCTGCCCCTTGCCCTCGCTCCTGTTCTCTCTCACATAAATAAATAAATAAATAAATAAATAAATAAATAAATAAATAAATAAAATCTTTAAAAAAATTTGATGTTTATTTAAATTATGAGGACTCTTACATTTCAGAATTCAAGATAATAGACCTGAAAAGTCTTTATAAAAAATTCAAATTATGGTACAAATGCATGGTTTTAGCATTATTAATTGTAAAATTATCAGTTAAACACAATTTCTTAGAGGAGGGAGAGAGAGAGAGAGCAAGCAGGGGAGGGGCAGAGGGAGAGAGAGAGAATCCTAAGCAGGCTCCATGCCCAGCACAGAGCCCAATTTTATGTTAAGTGTATTTACCACAACAAAAAAAGTTGGAAAACATATAGCTGAAAATTATACAAGTATCAAAAGAATTTTGATCTCACATAGGAAAACATTGGTTTAAGCCCTTACAGTATATGCTTTTAATGTGTCAGGCACTCAGCATTATTAGCTAAACAAGAATTGATGATAAAAAAGAAGTACCTTTTCTGGTCTCAGGCCCATTCCTCCCTTTTTCTCCATCAGGGCTAGGTCAGACCGTCATCTTGAAACTTTTACTCTCATCTTCTCACATGAGTTCTTGCCTCCTGCTTTACAGGAAAAATAGAGATTATCAGGTTTAATTTAATTTAATTAATTTTTTTTAAAGATTTTATTTATTTATTTGAGAGAGAGAATGAGATAGAGAGAGCATGAGAGGGGAGAGGGTCAGAGGGAGAAGCAGACTCCCTGCTGAGCAGGGAGCCCGATGCGGGACTCGATCCTGGGACTCCAGGATCATGACCCGAGCCGAAGGCAGTCGCTCAACCAACTGAGCCACCCAGGCGCCCTAATTAATTTTTTTAAAGATTTATTTACTTATTTTAGAGAGAGAGAGCATGAATAGGAGGGAGACGAAGGGAGAATCTCAAGCTATGCACCGCCCCCCTCCCCCCCCTCCCCGCCGCCCCGCAACGTGGAGCCGGACACAGGGCTCCATCCGGGACCCTGAGATCATGCCTGAGCCAAAACCAAGAGTCAGACACTTAATTGACAGCACCATCCAGGCACCCTGAGATCCTTAGGTTTTAATTTCATCTATTTCCTGTCATTCCTAAACCTCTTGTAAAATAAACATACATACATTCACACTTACTGGATTTCTATCTTTCCGTCTCAGAGGAAGCGATTTTCCTGTTCTCATCCAAAGTTAGTATCTCTTGTCTAGACTCTGTTTCTCCCTATCTTCTCCAGAGCCTTGCCCCATCAGTTATTCTATCACTCTTTTACATCTTTAATCTTTCCATAGATTCTTCACTGCTTCAGTCCTGCATTTCTCTCCTCATTTCTACATTGACCTTTAAGAGAATGAATTTTGGCCTGAAAAGACTCTAGTTTTGTAATTCCAGCCCTACCAAGTGTTCCTGGGCAAGTCAGCCCCTCTGAGGCTTACTTTCTTAATTTCTCTAAGATGAGGTTTATTACAAGTTTGTTTTGAGGATTAAGTAAAGGTAAATGGAGTAATCAGCATGAAGCTCCTTCTTTGAAATTCTAGCACATGATAGATTTCTCTATGATGTTTGTTCCTTACTTCCTTTCTTTCTTCCTTCTGAGCCAGACTTCTTTTTTTTTTTCCTTAAGATTTATTTATTTATTTTAGAGAGAGAGAGCACAAGAGTACTAGCAGGAGAAGGGACAGAGGGAGAAGGAGAGAGAGAATCTCAAGCAGATGCCCCACTGAGTGCAGAGCCTGTGACTTGATCTCACGACCCTGAGATCATGACCTGAGCCAAAATCAAGAGTTGGATGCTTAACCGAGTGAGCCACCCAGGTGCCTCTGGAGGCAGATTTCTTGAAAGAGTGGTCTGAATTTGCAGTCTCTATTTCCACTGAAGTTTATAACTCCACTATTGTACTCTAACTTCTCATTCTGAGATTACCAGTGATCTCCTAATTGCCAAATCCAATGAGTACTTTTCAGACCTTCAACATTTTCTTTCCCTTCCCAGCCTCTAAAATGATACTCCCACAAAGCAGCCAGAAAACACTTTAGAAAATGTAAATCCAGGGGCGCCTGGGTGGCTCAGTTGGTTAAGCGACTGCCTTCGGCTCAGGTCATGATCCTGGAGTCCCTGGATTGAGTCCCGCATTGGGCTCCCTGCTAGGCAGGGAGTCTGTTTCTCCCTCTGACCCTACCCCCTCTCTCTCATTCTCTCTCTCAAATAAATAAATAAAATCTTTTAAAAAAAAAAAAGATGTAAATCCAAACTTTTAGTAACTCTCCATCATCTATGAGATAAATCCGTGTCTGGTAGGAAAAGAAGCACTCTTGCTCTAGATTTGTGCTGTCTATGGTAGGTTACTAGTCATATGTGGCTATTTAAATTTAAATTCATTTGCAGCTGACTAAAATATAAAAAATCAGTTCCTCAGTCACACTAGCCACACATTTCAAGTGTTCAATAGCCACATGTAACTAACTGCTACCAAAGACAGTACAGATATAGAATATTCTCATTATCACATAAAGTTCTTCGGACAGCGCTGATCTAAATTCAAGATATTTTTTTTTTAAAGATTTATTTATTTATTTGAGAGAGCGAGAATGAGAGAGAGTACATGAGAGGGGGAGGGTCAGAGGGAGAAGCAGGCTCCCCTCTGAGCAGGGAGCCCGATGCGGGACTCGATCCCGGGACTCCAGGATCATGACCTGAGCCGAAGGCAGTCGCTTAACCAACTGAGCCACCCAGGCGCCCCAAGATATTTTTTAAAAAGGGGGACAGATGGGGTGCCTGGGTGGCTCAGTCGCTAAGCGTCTGCCTTCAGCTCAGGTCATGATCCCGGGGTTCTGGGATCGAGCCCCACATTGAGCCCCACATCGGGCTCCCTGCTCCATGGGAAGCCTGCTTCTCCCTCTCCCACTCCCCCTGCTTGTGTTCCCTCTCTCACTGTGTCTATCTCTGTCAAATAAATAAATAAATAAAATCTTAAAAAAAAAAAAGATACATTTTTGAGCATTTATCTCAAAGAAAAAAAAGTATTTACTTTTTTTTTTATTATGAGAAAATAATAAATTGATTGAGAAACAGAGTTTCTTGGGATTTTAACCTTTTGGTAAGTGTTACCTCAGACCTAACATTAACCCATCTGCTTTTTCGGCTTATAGGAAAATTTTACAAGTATAAATGCTTTTGCTAAGCTGAAAGAGATATTTTTCCCCTTCTATTCTGTAAATAGTTATCACTAGTCTTTAGATTTATTTTTTGTTCAGCTTATAGTTAAGAATGCTGTGATTGTTTTACTCCCATCTGCGTAAGTTATTAGTGCTGTGATTTTTTTAAGCTCCTGGATATTAACGTTTTAAGTTCCCAAACTTCCACAAGACAGGGTCCATACTAAAGGAGGCAGCTGTAAAATGCAGATGCTGACAAGCAGAAAAACAAAGAGATTTTCACAAGGAATTGTGGGTATTTAATGTAACTCTTTAGTTCACAGTTCAGTAAGACCATGTTGTTTCCATAGTACTATATTCTGTATTAACCTTCTGCTGTATTGCACAGCTAATTTTAAGGAAAAAAGATGTGTTACATTCGTCATCTGCTTCCTATCCTGCATTTTAACTTTCAGTCCTCAGAAGGCAGGAATTCTATTGTCCCAGCACAATTTAATCTACCTAAAGTAGTTTTATCCACATTTGTATCTTTTATTTAATTATTGATGAGGAAACTTCAATTTGTATTTTTTCATGCTTATGAAATGTGAAAATGAATCACCAATTATAAGTGAAACTGACTCTTTATTTACACTTGCTCTATTTTCTCATTAAGTCCTTTTAAAAAATGAGTTTGTAAAGTGAGAATACCCCAATGCTGTAGAGGAAGAAAGGGAGAGGAGGTGGTTGCATTGTGAGGGTGGATAAAGGGGCAGGCATAGAGATCACTAGGCAACAAGCTGTGAGAAATGTAGCATTTCTTATTTGTGTTGTCATGTAACTATGGAAGAACCACCATAGCGCCTAACCTGGTATTTCTTTTTAATCAAGTCCAGCTGTTGGTCATGTGACCACACTCTTTCCTTTGGGTATTTAGGGTGTGTTTTCTCCTTTCTTATACTATCTTACATGGCTCCCTACATATCACCTGGAATGTACTCATGTGTTCTAGGAGCCCCTGTTTAACTTTTCTTTACTTAGACTGATT
Organism: Leptonychotes weddellii; assembly: GCF_054177405.1. Taxonomy (NCBI): domain Eukaryota; kingdom Metazoa; phylum Chordata; class Mammalia; order Carnivora; family Phocidae; genus Leptonychotes; species Leptonychotes weddellii. The sequence goes on from NW_028059659.1 coordinate 7,098, forward strand.
CTTTATGAATCAGAGTAAAGTGTTCACCCCGAGTTGCATATAAAAACTTCAGAACAAAGAATGTGACTTGACCACATAAGTATTCTTTTTTTTTTTTTTTTTTTATGAATAGAGCTCTTGTTTTTAATTTGATGAGCAGGGAACTTTCCAGCTCTAACCCTCTCTTTACAATCTGTCTTTAATTTGTAAAAAAGATGCATTCCAATTTTTCAGACATAAAACTTTAATGGACTTTTTTGGATTCGCTAGTTCTCAGTCATGATGGGTTATCCTGAAATTCAACATATACCATTTCATGGATTTCAGTCTCCTTTTCTCATTTGCACATTTACTACTTTGATATTAAAAAATAATTAGATGTCATCTCACCTTAGTCCTCCATAAATAATACACAGTTGTAACACAGTTAAAAAATACACTGTTTTTATAGAATGTTGTTACCAACCAGGTATTCCCTGAAAGAACTATGAAGCATTTTCAACATCTTGGATCTTTTAGTTCATTTAACTTATCCTCTGTGAGACATAATCTATGTGTATTTTTAAGGCTGCTCGGTGCTTAAGCATGGAACTTTTTTATTCTATATCTTCTTGGTGACACTAAGAAACATTTTTTCCTTTGTTTTCTGGGATATTTTTTTCCCCATCACTCCTTAATGTTATAGCAAATATTTAAGACATTGTAATTCTAAGTCTTAACACTAGATGAGCTTAGTCAATTCATCATCCATTCTTAGCTGAGAAAAATGGGTAGTAATTATAGGTATGAATATTTGCTTTATGGGCCACAAAATTATTACAATAATATTGCTTTGTTTAAAAAAAAATAAACCACATGTTATTTTGAGATAATAACATGGTGTTTGCCAAAACATTCTAAATAATACACTCTTTTCAAAAGTTTACAAAACCATTAACTGTCTTTTAGGCCTTATATCAGATACATGAGGTGGCATATACATCAGTGTGTTGTTTATGGTACATGATCTATTAATATGACTACGCCAAATAACATAGATACATAGGAAAATAACTGTGTGACGAAAGGAAGAAGTATTCTTGCAGTAATATCTGTAGATAAAAATCACTGAATTCTGTTAGTGGTATCTTCCTCCTACCTTTGAAATTTCAGATTGTATGTACGTGTTTGATACTTACTCATGATTATTAGTTTCCTTAAATACTTTTTTTTTTTTTTAAGATTTTATTTATTTATTTGACAGAGAGAGAGATAGCGAGAGCAGGAACACAAGCAGGGGGAGTGGGAGAGCGAGAAGCAGGCTTCCTGCCGAGCAGGGAGCCCGATGTGGGACTCGATCCCAGGACCCTGGGATCATGACCTGAGCCGAAGGCAGACGCTTAACGACTGAGCCACCC
>NW_028059660.1:0-396 GCF_054177405.1 Leptonychotes weddellii
TGCTCCTGAGTGCCTTGCACGGGGGGAGGGGCCCATTTCCCATTCCACTCACGTGGAGGTCAGCAAGGGGGGCACAGGTGTGGGGTTTTCACTAGGTTTCTCTTTGTCCTGAGTGATCCCAGGTCTGCCAACAAAAGGGCCACATGTCCTTTTAGTAGTTGACCCCTGGGCGACCCAAAGAAGCACTCCCTCAAGCAGCGACAGTGACCCCTGGGGCTTGCACCCTGTGCCTCACCTCGCCTGCCACCCCCCCCCTTTTCTTTTTACATTTGGAAGAACATTTCTACCATCAGAGTCATTCTTTTGAGACTTTTACCTTAAAATACAAGTGCCCAGGGGAATAGGAATACCATAAATTGTTGTCAGCTAAGAACCGGCAGCTGATTTAGGGCCTAA
>NW_028059661.1:0-396 GCF_054177405.1 Leptonychotes weddellii
AATAAAAAAAAATAAAATAAAGGGAAGCAGATGTCTTTAAAACCTGGTAGAAGTTGTTAAGCTGTGATTCAAATATACAATGAATGATCTTGAAAATGTAACTATTAAAATTTTTGCTTGAAAATTAATTGGTTGGCATTGTGTATCCCCAAAAATCTAATATGGTCTATAGGCACTATTCAGTTAACAAATATTCAAGTTATCAACATTTTATATATAAAAATAGGAAGTCTGATGCTTTACAGAGGAGAGCATAGAGGTTTCTTGGAATTTGTTCACCAATGTGATACAGATAATATAACTACTTGATTATTGAATATCAATTGTGCTAATAGTCTAAAATGCTTTGTAAGCAGTATATTGCTTTAAAATTTAATATAGCATTACGGTGATGAT
>NW_028059662.1:0-396 GCF_054177405.1 Leptonychotes weddellii
AAAAAAAAAACCAGGGCGCCTGGGTGGCTCAGTTGGTTAAGCGACTGCCTTCGGCTCAGGTCATGATCCTGGAGTCCCTGGATCGAGTCCCGCATCGGGCTCCCTGCTTGGCAGGGAGTCTGCTTCTCCCTCTGGCCCTCCCCCCTCTCATGTGCTCTCTCTCATTCTCTCTGTCTCAAATAAATAAATAAAATCTTAAAAAAAAAAACAAAACACCAAACTGTATTCAGGTTAACCAAGCAAATGACGTTATTTTTAATAGAAGAATCACAGCTAATAATGTCAGGAGGAATTATTGAAATAGAAAACCACCATCATTGTAACTCATGATAAAATAATGAATCTAGGCAACCATTAGGCTTCTTGGGAAATTTATAATAAATGGTTCAGGCTGAC
>NW_028059663.1:0-396 GCF_054177405.1 Leptonychotes weddellii
ATGCAGACTCTTGTTTATGCTTCGTTGCCTATGAAGAATTCTTCACAACTCTCAAGTCCTTTCTGCTTTATCCAAAACTTCACCTGTGCTCATTCAAGACCAGTTTTGACTGACCTGTTCCATGAGTCAAAGTCAGGCCCCATCATAACCGACAATTATGTCATAGATCACAGAATGTCAGAGGTCTCAAGAACAGTAAAGAATTTCTTGTCTATTCCCCTTATTTTATAGGTGAGAAAACCATGAGTCCAGTGAGGTTACATGGCCAGCCCAGGTTCATACAAGTTTAGTGGTAAGTTTGTAGTAGGGCCAAAACACGTCATTGCTTTCTTTAATTATCTGCCACTCACAATTAAGTACACTTCTTAGGTTATAATTATGATGCATGTGCATAGC
>NW_028059664.1:0-396 GCF_054177405.1 Leptonychotes weddellii
CTCGAGGGTGAGCCCCTGAGAGAGTGCACACCCAAGTGGGGGCTTGGTGAGTTTTCACAGGACCGGGGACATGTGACACGCTCTGTGAGGCAAGCACAGCCTTTCATGGCACACGGAGCGAGCTGCCTGGCCAGTGTGAACGGGACGCTCTCGGTGTGATGTGTGTGTGTCAGGCTGAAGTGACAGGTGTCACCCCCGCAAGCCCGGCGGCCGCAGCTATGGGCTGTCTCCTTGCGTCTGCCCTCCTGCGCCTCAGACCTGGAAACAGTTTATGCACAAACCAAATTCTTACTAGTGTTGCTGTGATTTAGGGTTGTTTGTAGATGGCACATCAGTCGTGTGCAAAGCATGCCTCCAAAGACCCTAAAATTATTTTTTTACCTCAGTTACCTGTTC
>NW_028059665.1:0-396 GCF_054177405.1 Leptonychotes weddellii
AAGGTGTACTGTGTGACTTAACTTTGAATGGTTTGTGTATCCTTTCATATTGTTTCCTAGACCTTGTCAGGGTCAGGTCTGTATCTTCTTCTGTGCAAGTCTTAGTGTTCTATTCGGTCCACATTAATAGGTCGCTAAATCCGAATGACAGTTGGGCGTATATAATTATTTTCTTTCAGATTTAAGAATATAAATTTGAGGGCGCCTGGGTGGCTCAGTTGGTTAAGCGACTGCCTTCGGCTCAGGTCATGATCCTGGAGTCCCTGGATCGAGTCCCGCATCGGGCTCCCTGCTCGGCAGGGAGTCTGCTTCTCCCTCTGGCCCTCCCCCCTCTCATGTGCTCTCTCTCATTCTCTCTCTCTCAAATAAATAAATAAAATCTTTAAAAAAAAAAAA
>NW_028059666.1:0-396 GCF_054177405.1 Leptonychotes weddellii
CAGTGGAATGGAATAGAAAATCCAGAAATAGGTTTCACGAATATGGCCAACTGAATTTTGACTAAGTTGCAAAAGCAGTTCAGTGGAGAAGGTTTTTCTCCACAGATTTTTCAATAAATGATTCTGGATCAATTGAACATCATGTGCAAAAAAAGAACCTTGCTCTTCACCTCACACCATATTAAAAAGTTAATTCAAGGGCGCCTGGGTGGCTCAGTTGGTTAAGTGACTGCCTTCGGCTCAGGTCATGATCCTGGAGTCCCTGGATCGAGTCCCGCATCGGGCTCCCTGCTCGGCAGGGAGTCTGCTTCTCCCTCTGACCCTCCTCCCTCTCATGTGCTCTCTGTCTCTCATTCTCTCTCTCTCAAATAAATAAATAAAATCTTTAAAAAAAAA
>NW_028059667.1:0-396 GCF_054177405.1 Leptonychotes weddellii
CTCACCATGTAAAGTGATTTCAGCCTCCTTCCTGGGTCCCCTCTGCTGGGGCACCCCAGCAGGGTCAGCAAGATGGTTTGTGGTTTCCTTGGGAAGCAGCGGAGCCAGGCAGTTCTCTGGCGGGGTGGGGGCGCAGGGAGAGGAGCCCGGATTCTGGAGCTGTCAGGTGGATGCAGGGTGCTTTGTGTAGGGGGTGCGGGGGGGCAGATAGGGTGGGCATCCTTCCTACATCTGGGCAAGTTCTTTGATTGTGAATCCCTCCCCCCAGGGACTTGGCATGGGGTCCCTGGGCCAGGGTGGGAGTGGGGCCCCTCCAACCAGCTCTCAAGACTGAAGTTCAAGTGGCCACAGATTCAAAAGAAGAACTGGAAAAGGAAGGATCTGGCGCCAGTGGGC
>NW_028059668.1:0-396 GCF_054177405.1 Leptonychotes weddellii
ATCCCAGGGCTTCTTCTAAATTATTTCAGAATACCCAAGAGGTATGATTCCAGGGGTTTTCCAAACTTGTTCCCTTAATATTCATTTGACATACAATATTAACCTTCTGCTTTAACATTTTGGGATTAAAAAAAAAATCTCTCCAGTGTCATTCTCTAAATGCAGAGACAAAAGAATCATTAAAAATTGCTGCTTTTCCGGGCGCCTGGGTGGCTCAGTTGGTTAAGCGACTGCCTTCGGCTCAGGTCATGATCCTGGAGTCCCTGGATCGAGTCCCGCATCGGGCTCCCTGCTCGGCAGGGAGCCTGCTTCTGCCTCTGACCCTCCCCCCTCTCATGTGCTCTCTCTCTCTCATTCTCTCTGTCTCAAATAAATAAATAAAATCTTTAAAAAAAA
>NW_028059669.1:0-396 GCF_054177405.1 Leptonychotes weddellii
AAAATGTTAGATAGGAAGAAACTATTATCAAATTTCACATTTCCAGACTACCTTCATAACCTTTCCAAAAAAACTCTGTGAGAAATCAAACATTTGGGTAAATAAATATTCCCAAGAGAATTTAAATTCCAGACATTTTTCAGGAGCTTAGTTTATAAGGTGTCAAGTTTATTTATAATTTCTTTTTTTTTTTTTTTAAATTTTTTTAAAGATTTTATTTATTTAATTGACAGAGAGAGACATAGCAAGAGAGGGGAACACAAGCAGAGGGAGCGGGAGAGGGAGAAGCAGGCTTCCCACGGAGCAGGGAGCCCAATGTGGGGCTCGATCCCAGGACCCTGCGATCATGACCTGAGCCGAAGGCAGACGCTTAACGACTGAGCCACCCAGGCGCCC
>NW_028059670.1:0-8473 GCF_054177405.1 Leptonychotes weddellii
ACATACCCTCCCCAGTGTCTATCACCCAGTCACCCCATCCCTCCCACCCCACCCCCCACTCCAGCAACCCTCAGTTTGTTTCCTGCAATTAAGAATTCCTCATATCAGTGAGATCATATGATACATGTCTTTCTCTGTTTGAAAAAGTTCAGTCTTTTTAAACTTCCTTCAGGGATCAGTAGCTGAACCCAACTTCTCAGCCCCTTTGAAGCACCAAACTAGGAGTTTTCCAAGTACTCCCACATTCAATCCCCACAGCATACTTTACATGGGTATTAATTTTTCCATGGGACACATTCCCATTTCCCACATTCTCTTCATTTACTCTGTTGGAAACTGAACTGACTGATCTGAATTCACTGATTTTTCTGTTGATTCATTTGTAAAATTATTGAGACATTTCAGGCTACCTTGACCCTACAGATGACAGAAGAAATATGTAACTCCCTTCTGACAGCTTACATCACTATTTCATATTACTAGCCTGCCATGTAAAAATCACCCCTCTGGCAGGAAATAACAAGGAAGGCCTAAGGGAGCCCTGAGAAGTAGCCAATAGCTTTCTTACTAACATTGTCAGACCCAATGTGGCCTAAATCAGGCATGCACAGCATTAGTTGTGCAAGGGGTGACTCAAGGAAAATAAAAATGTTTATTATGGACTACAATTTTTTTTCATTTAAAGTTAAAATAGCTTTATTGGGCCCTATTGTGTGGGGAAGAAGGAGAGAAATATCAAAATAGTGTTAGAGCTTAAAGAATAGTAGAGAGGAGGGAATTAAAATGCATGGCTGAGGTTATAAATTTTATCTTCTTTCATGTTTACCAAAACATAAAAGGAAAATCAGAATTACTGTGAATGAGTCCTTGTTGGCGGACTGTGGTTCCTTGAATGAACCACTGGGCCACTCAGAATAACTTTCCTTATTGAACAGAAAAATGTTATTGAGAAAGTCAACACTACTTTCTGGCCTTAAGACATTAGGATCTGGGCCTATTGACAAGGAGCAAGTCCTCGGAGAGTAATTTTTCATATTTTACATCCGTATGATGTTTTCAAGCTCAGCAAGTGTATTCACATGCACTTTCTCATTTTATCCTTGAAATAGCCTCACAGGGACTAGGTATCATTATCCTCCCATATTAATACATGGCCTCTCCCTTCATCCAGTTGCTCAGACCAAGAACCTTGGGGTCATCTTGGACATTTCTCTTTTGCTTTTGCTCTTCATCTCATCCATCAGCAAATTCTGTTCACTGCACCTTCAAGATAAACCTAGAGTTCAGCCTCTCCTCATCACCACTGTATCACCATTTGGATCCAAGCTTCCATCCCTCTTCCCCTTCACGTGTGCCCTTACTCTGTAAGCAGGCCCCCTACTGCTGTCCTTGCTTCCCTGTAGTCTGTTTCCCACCATGAAGCAAGAGTAATTTTTTTAACACACAAGTTAGATCATGCCACTCCAATGCTGGAAAACCTCTAATGATCCCCCATCTCAGAGTATAACCCATTGTTGTTACCATGGCTATGAAGACTCCACTGCCTACCTGACCTTGATCACTCCTCCAGCCACATTGGCCTCCTTGTTCTTCCCCAAAGACTCCAAGTGCACCTGCACCTCAGGGCCCTTGTCCCCACTCTTCCCTCTGCCTTGGATGCCTCTTCTTCTCCACCCAGCTTTCTACATGGCTCACCTGATTTCTGCATGACTCTGTACCATATCAGAATGCCTTCCTTTCCTAGCCCACGTGTGTCCTCTCTCTTTCTCTTACTCTGCTTTATTTTCAGGAGAGCACTTATCATCATCTCACACATCACATATTTCTTTATTTATTGGTTTGTCGTCTCTCTTCCCCCTTGGACTGTGAGTTCCTTGTCACCAGGGACATTTGTCTCCCTTGTTCAAAGTAGCTCTTACAGGGCCTGCCATGTAGTAAAAGTCTAATAAATTAGCCTATTCGTGTGTAAATGAATAAGTGAATGAATGAATCCCACTTTACACATAGGGAAACAGATGTGGAGTGGTGAACAGACTTGCCCAAATGAGATTATACATTGGAGCTGGGTCTAGAATTGTGTTATTCTAACAAAGGACCCAAAACTTGAATGAAATACAGAGCTCCCGTGATTCCACTCTGGATTCAGTTAATGAACCACAGTACACCAACCCAGAGTAATTTACAGCAAATCTGATTTTCCTGTTATGCTTCAACGAAACTTGAAGGGGTTACAGTTTATAAGTCTCAGCCATGCTTCTTAAAAATCCCCTCTCCTCTTCCATGTTCTTAGCTGTGCCACTACTCTAGACCTCTTGTTCTTCAAAACTATCACACTTCTCTCTCCTCCCTGCAAATCTCCAAAACACCACTCAGATTGGCACAGACTCTCAAACAAGACTACTACTACTGACGTAATTGAATAGTTTTAGGATTCCATTTTCTCTCCCTTGTTGGCTTATTTTCTATAAATGTCAATTAAATTAAGTTGGTTGGTAGTATTGTTGAAATCATCCAAAAACTTAAGAACTTCCTAGCAATTATTGAGAGAGAAGTATCGTAATCTCTGACTATCATTACAGATTTGTTTGTTTCTTCTTACAATTCTGTCCATGTTTGTCTCATTTATTTTGAAGCTCTATTCTTTTTTTTTTTTAAAGATTTTATTTATTTATTTGACAGAGAAAGACACAGCGAGAGAGGGAACACAAATGGGGAGTGGGAGAAGGAGAAGCAGACTCCCTGCCAAGCAGGGAGCCCGATGCGGGACTCGATCCCGGGACTCCAGGATCATGACCTGAGCCGAAGGCAGTCACTTAACCAACTGAGCCACCCAGGCGCCCGAAGCTCTATTCTTAGATGCATAAACATTTAAGGTTATTATGTCTTCTTGATGAATTGACCCCTTTATTATTATGAAATGTTCTTCTTTATCCCTAGTAATATTCTTTGCCCTGAAATTTACTTTGTGTGACAGTAATACAGCCACTCCAGCTTTTTAAATGGCAAATGTTAGGGGCGCCTGGGTGGCTCAGATGGTTAAGCGTCTGCCTTCGGCTCAGGTCATGATCCCAGGGTCCTGGGATCGAGTCCTGCATCGGGCTCCCTGCTCCTTGGGAGCCTGCTTCTCCCTCTGCTTCTCTCTCTGTGTCTCTCATGAATAAATAAATATATAAAATCTTTAAAAAAAAAAAGTTTAAAAAAAATAAAAATAAATAAATGGCAAATGTTAGCATGGTAAATCCCTTCCATCCTACTGTTTTTAACTTATGCCTTTAGAGTTAAAGTGCATTTCTTGTAGGCAGCATGGAATTAGCTCTAGCCTTTTAAATCCAATCTGAAGATCTCTGCCTTTGAATTGGGATATTTAGCCTATTTATATTTAATGTGATTATTGATATAGTTAGGTTTAAATTAAATTGCTATTTGTCACCTTGCTTTTTGTTTTCTGTTTGTTCCATCTGATCTTTGTTCTCTTTTCCTTTTTTTTGCCTTCTTTTAGACTAATTGAATACTTTTATGATTCTGTTTTATCTTCTTTTTTGTATTATTGTCTATAAGTGCCAACTAGGCAATCGCCTAGGATGTAGTCCTTGGCACTAACCACTTACCAGCTGTAGGCAAGTTGCTTAACCTCTGTGAATCTCATTTTGCTCAGCATAAAATGGAAGTCATGATAGTTTTGCCTCATAAGGTTGCTGTGAGAATTAAATGAGTTAATACATGTAAAGCATTTAGAACAGGGGCTGATACATGGTTAGGGCTACAGCTACATAAGAGTTGGTGGTGGAGACTATTGTCACCATTGTTTGCTTTCATTAATTTATTGTGCTTCTCCCCAGCCCATGCTTCTTTCCTGCTGGGCTGCTGCAAGAAGCCTGAGGCATCTGGAGTCTTAGCACCCTCCATGCTCTCATTCACTCTCGCAGGAGGGGAGGGATGCCTCCCAGTGGGAATCTTGGTTTTGTCTCAGTGTGACTGCTCTTCTAAAAGAAATTCACATGAAGAATTTCTAGCAGAAAAGAAAATGTTTTTAAAAGGCCCTGCCTCATTACCACTTGTGGTGGGCTAGGTGTCATGGCAGCACAGGGACAAAGAGGAAAACAAATGCAGCCCCCTCCTCCCTTAGGGCTGAACTTCATCTCCACCAAACCAGAATGGCACCAACTCCTCATTTTCTAGGCTTTTCGGTGACTTCTGGCTCCACAGCTCCCCAAGTTGAAACTTTAAACTATCCCCGGTTTCCATGTCCCTCTCAACCATCCTTACCCCTTTGTACGGTGTCCAGGGGCAAGTTGATTCTGGTAGACACCCTGAGGGGAGCACGTACTCTTCTCTCTGCACTAGGTACTCATCCATCCTGGGAGAAGACATAAAATAAAAAATTTCCCCATGAATAGCTAGGGAGCACCCACCATGCGCACACCTCATGCTAAGCACAGAAGATACTTAATAAATAGAGCTGACTAATTCATTAACATTCACAAACATCAGATGAAGGAAGACCATCCCATTTTTTTTTTATACAAATGACAAGTTACAAGCATCACCATGGGTATTGTCCTGCCAAGGAGCCCCAGGGCAGAGGGATGCTGAAGCCAGGGGGCCATGGGAGACCCAAGAGCATCTTTCTCTTCTCTGTTTAGTCCTTCATAGTTCACTCTGGGCTCTCATCTAACGAAAATGCCCCCAGCGAATGACAGGGATGTCAATGACCTGCTGGCATAGGTTTTACAAAAATATTACAAGCAAGGATATGTTAGAATCACAAAGCAAAATGTGGCTTGGAGTTCCAAACCCAGACACATGTACTTTGCTTTATTTCCCAGTAGATGTGCACCCCAAAGCCAAACCAAAGTTCAAATAAAGAATCCAAAGATGAATCCTTTGCAAAGTTGGTAGTTATGTGCTCTTTGTACTAGAACTACTATTTCTACCTCTGTTGCTGCTACTACTAAGGATAACGCCAAGCAACAATATGGCCTAATGTAACGAAGCACTTCCTGTGTGCCAGTCTGTGCTAAACCCTGGCCATGCATGCTCTCCATCAGTCCTCACAACAAATTCACACACTATCCCCATTTTGCAGCTGAGGAAACTGAGGCACAAGACAGCCAAGCCAAAGAATGGCTGATGGCAGGGCCAAAATTCCCACATAGGTTTTTCCACCCTGAGCCTAAGATATAACCACTAGGTTAAACTTCTACTCACAACACTAGAATGATGATTTATCTATTTGTAAATCCAAATTTCCACAATCCTGATGGCCTGAAGAGAGAGTCGAAGGCCACTCATGCCCATGCAGATAGATCTGTCTGTAGTGTGAGGAGCTGGAGGGGAAAGCCACCTGGATGTCTGCAGGGACAGAGCTCCCATCTGCTCCAGGTACTTCTCATTCTGTCTACTGAGCGCATTTCAACCCCAGAGAACACAGAGCCGGAGCTGACTAGACAGAAATGATACAGTGCAGCCCTCAGTTTTTCTTGGTTTTGACATCTTCTGGTATGTGCCAAATTAGCAATAAATTCTGAGGAAAACCTCTGAGGGAAAGCCCCTCCTTCACACAAACCAACTGATATTTTGCAAAGGAGAATTGTTGATTTTTCTCTGATCCCGCTCAGCTTTCCCATTCAGAAGCCTTTCACTGGAAAAGTTCAGCTGGAAGAATGATTCGTGTTCTCATTTCGGTAAAGACACCAAAGTTTGTCATCATCTAAAATGGGAGGAAGAATAGCAGCATGGAAGGGGTATTCTGGAACCTGGCTGTTCCAAGTTTTCATTCTGGCTGCGTCTTTCACCAGCTGCGGAACCCTAAGCGGGTTCCTGCAACTTCAGGTTCCTCAACTGTAAAATAGGAATAGTGATGTCATGAAGTAGCTAGTAAGTGTTTACTTTGTGTCAGGTGTTGTTCTGAGCACTGTAGATTCCATTAACTATTTAATCCTCCCAACAGTCCTTGAAGTAGCTACTATTATTATGCCCATTGCACTGATGAAAGGCTGAGGCAGAGATACATCTAGTAACTTGCTGAAGGTCTCACACACAGCTAGGCAACATGGTTCCAGATTCAAGGCCTTACCCCCTCCAGGTAGATACAATAAATTCAAGCAAAGGGCCTAGCACAGCACAGTAGTAAAATGTGGTCAAGCAGTAGCTAGGATTTTTATTCTGAAGGGAGAATTAATGCTTCAGTATGAGTTACATTCTGTGGGTTTTCATGCATTCCTTTTCCTGGTTTCATTCCCATCAATTAAAACTATAAACTTCAGATGTAGTGTTCTACTGTGTTCACTGTTCTGAATCTCTCTACATGGGTTCAGGTTAAGGGGAAAGGCATAATGGGTAGTAGCTGCCAGATATAACTCCAGAAAAATACAAGACTGTGACAACCTTGCCAGTCATTAGTACAAATACAAAATTTTTCACCCACTTTCTTCCTTTGATTTTTGTTTCATCTATTTTTCTATGTCTATATGTCCAGGGAGATTTCTTTTCACATATTTAGCTATTATTTACTACTAGTAATGATATGCTTTCCTCTGTACCCAGAGATAGTTTAAAATAAGGCTGGCATTTATTGTGCATCTACTTTCTACTATGCCTTGTGCTTATACTCCACAAGAATCATCTCACTTAATCCCCACAGTGACCCTGTTTGAGAAGAACCATTGCTGGCCCTAACCTGTTTTCTAGGACACCAGGAGGTTAAGCACCTTGCCCAGCATCTCAGAGCAACCATCCCAACTAGAACTGGAAGATAATATCAACCCTCTCTCAGTAGCCCCGGCCACGCCTCCCATTGAAGGTCAATTTCTGCCATGAATATGTTAATAGATTATTTCAAGAAGGTGGAGAGCACTGTCCAGGACAGTGGATTACAGCTGGGTAATCCACACAACAGTGGAGCTGACCAGGTTGACCTCAGGGCTGATGCACTTACCAGCCGTCCAACCACTGCCATGGTCTCTGTCCCAGTCCAGACAGCATCCTCTCTCTCCCACCTGCACCACTGCACCCGTGACCTTGCTGATCTCCTTGCATTCTCTCTTGCCCCTTTCATCCACAATGCCTTCTCCACCCAGCGACCACGGGGATCATCTTAAATAGAAATATAATTGTGTCTCTGCCCTGCTTGAAATCCTTCCACAGTTTCCCATCCTGATTTAGAATGAGTGTATTAATGATCCGATTTACCCATTTAAAGGTCACTCTGTCTGCTGTGGAGTAGGGACAAGAGTGAAGCAGGGAGACTAGTTAGGAGCCTGTTGCCATGGCCCAGGTGGACATCATGGAGGCTTGACTAGGGAGTAGCAGTGGGGATGGAAAGAATTGGGATATATTTTGGGGCTCCTGGGTGGCTCAGTCATTAGGCGTCTGCCTTCAGCTCAGGTCATGATCCCAGGGTACTGGGATCGAGCCTTGCATCGGGCTCCCTGCTCGGCGGAAAGCCTGCTTCTCCCTCTCCCACTCCCCCTGCTTGTGTTCCCTCTCTCGCTGTCTCTCTTTCTGTCAAATAAATAAATAAAATCTTAAAAAAAAAAAAGAATTGGGATATATTTTGGAAAGAAAATTCAGAGAACTTGGTGATGGATTGCATGTCTTTATGCAGTGTTTTAAAATCCCATCAGAAACCTTTATAAAGGTTGCTCTGGTTCCCCAAGAGCATGGCATTCAAAACCAAATGAAATATAACAACTATACACTGACTTCCTACTGCATACATATCAAGAACTTTACCAGGAATTTAAAAAGAACAACAAGGTTCTGTGCTAGGAATTTAGAAACGAGAATTTAGAAAGAAGGAATAAGGTTCCTTCCCTCGAGGAGTTCACTCACAGTCCAGGAGGAACAGTAAGTATAAAAACAAATAAATTATAGCAGTGTGATCATTGTAACAGAAGAATTATCAGCAGGGCCCAGGAGGTGATGACATCAAGGTAGGGATTTAAACTTAGGAAGAACGTGAGTTTGAACATAAGATGCTGGGAGAAGGCATAATATGTAGTGTATCAAGGCTAAAATATAAAGTTTTCTTTCAAAATAAATTTATTCATGTTAAATAAGTCATTTTAAAGGAAAATGTCAAGTAAACCATAGAATAGGTGGACAGATCTAAGATAAATTGGCAAAGCGGAATGTGAGTGGCCACAGTTTGAGGCTCCCTTCATGTAAACAGGGGTGAGCCACGGAAGGAGTTTCAGCAGGGAAAGTCATGATCGCATTTGCAGATGGTAGGATGCATGTCACAGCCAGGAGGAGGATGAACATCATTCTGGGTGTCCCTGACAGCCCTTAAGAGTTTCCTCTACGAAAGGAGCGCCAGGCAGCTCAGGACTCGGAGGAGACGCAGAGTGGGTCCTTGAGTGAGTAGGCCTAGGGGAGGTGGGGTGGGGGGACCCAGCGCACTCAGCCTATTCTCTGGGGCTGTAATTCCCAGGTGGGCACCGGTCTGCCCCCAGTGACATTTACAACCACA
>NW_028059671.1:0-396 GCF_054177405.1 Leptonychotes weddellii
AAGCCCTTGGGGCGCCTGGGTGGCTCAGTTGGTTAAGCGACTGCCTTCGGCTCAGGTCATGATCCTGGAGTCCCTGGATCGAGTCCCGCATCGGGCTCCCTGCTTGGCGGGGAGCCTGCTTCTCCCTCTGACCCTCCCCCCTCTCATGTGCTCTCTGTCTCTCTCATTCTCTCTGTCTCAAATAAATAAATAAAATCTTAAAAAAAAAAAAAAAAGATGGTGAAAGCCCTACAGAATTTTAAAAAGCACCTATGTTTGGACTGCTATGGAATCCCCAACCCAGGGAGACACACTGTCAGAAGAAAGCTAGATTTTGTGGCAGTATGTAAGGTATACCATTGCTTAAAGTTAAATGTATATACATAAAAATGCTTATATGTAATATCTCTGAAAGGA
>NW_028059672.1:0-396 GCF_054177405.1 Leptonychotes weddellii
CTTTGTTTTTTTTGTTTGTTTTAATATATATTTTTTAAAGATTTTTGTTTATTTGTTTTAGAGAGAGAGAAAGTGGGGGGGAGGGGCAGAATCTCAGGCAGACTCCAGGCTGAGTGCAGGGAGCCTGATGCAGGGCTCAATCCTGTGACTCCGAGATCATGACTTGAGCCAAAATCAAGAGTCAGACGCTTAACCAGCTGAGCCACCCAGGTGTCCCTATTTGTTTGAGTTTTGGGGATTTTTTTGTTTGTTTTTTGGTTTTGGGGTTTTTTTGGTGGGCAACAAAGCAAAGTTTATTAAGCAATAGTAAAGTGATAGTACAAAGCCCCCGAAGAGGGAGGGGGACCTGAGAGGGTTGCCCGGTTTGAGTTTTTGACCAAAGTTGTCTCCATGCCC
>NW_028059673.1:0-396 GCF_054177405.1 Leptonychotes weddellii
CTGTCCTAGAAAATAGAAATCAGTTCAGATTATATTGAGAAAAAATGAAAAATCAAATGTTTTTACGAAACACTAACTAGGTATTCTCTGAAGACAACTTATTAGAAAACATAAAGCAGTAGGCTATTCTCTCCCCAAGCCAACCCACCCAGTAATTTTAAATGTAAAGTAACAATAATTATGGTCTCAACAAATACCACATTTTCAAGGATGTTTAAGACGGAAATAGTGGGATTCTAAACTTAGTTTTTTTAAAATCTCAGGATACCTTTAAGACCGTGTTTCAGACAATGTTCCATAACAACAAAGAACTGCTGCAAGGGGGGATAGTCAGAATCCAAAGTGCGGCCAAAGCTTAGAGCAGATTCAATGAGTCCTTTGATACTCAATTTAGCC
>NW_028059674.1:0-396 GCF_054177405.1 Leptonychotes weddellii
TCTTCTTGGGACGCCTGGGTGGCTCAGTCAGTTAAGCGTCTGCCTTCGGCTCAGGTCATGATCCTAGGGTCCTGGGATCGGGTCCCACATCAGGCTCCCTGCTCCTTGGGAGCCTGCTTCTCCCTCTGCCTCTGTCTCTCTGTCTCTCATGAATAAATAAATAAAATCTTTAAAATATATATATATGTAGTATCTTCTTTTTTTTTTTTTTTTTTTAAAGATTTTATTTATTTATTTGAGAGAGAGAGAGTGAGAGACAGAGAGCATGAGAGGGAGGAGGGTCAGAGGGAGAAGCAGACTCCCCGCCGAGCAGGGAGCCCGATGCGGGACTCGATCCCGGGACTCCAGGATCATGACCTGAGCCGAAGGCAGTCGCTTAACCAACTGAGCCACCCA
>NW_028059675.1:0-396 GCF_054177405.1 Leptonychotes weddellii
CTGTGTGGCTCAGTCAGTTAAGCGTTTGACTCTTGATTTTGGCTTGGGTCGTAATCTCAGGGTTGTGGGACTGAGTTCTGAGTCAGGCTCTGTACTCAGCGCAGAGTCTGCTTCTCGCCCTCTCCCTCTGCTCCTCCCCCACTCCTGAATTCTCTCTCTCAAAGAGGTGGATAAGTCTTTTAAAAAAAAATACAGAAGAGGGGCGCCTGGGTGGCTCAGTTGGTTAAGCGACTGCCTTCAGCTCAGGTCATGATCCCAGGGTCCTGGGATCGAGCCCCGCATCGGGCTCCCTGCTCGGCGGGAAGCCTGCTTCTCCCTCTCCCACTCCCCCTGCTTGTGTTCCCTCTCTCGCTGTGTCTCTCTCTGTCAAATAAATAAATAAAATCTTTAAAAAAA
>NW_028059676.1:0-396 GCF_054177405.1 Leptonychotes weddellii
GGGCGCCTGGGTGGCTCAGTTGGTTAAGCGACTGCCTTCGGCTCAGGTCATGATCCTGGGGTCCCGGGATCGAGTCCCGCATCGGGCTCCCTGCTCAGCAGGGAGTCTGCTTCTCCCTCTGACCCTCCTCCCTCTCATGCTCTCTGTCTCTCATTCTCTCTCTCGCAAATAAATAAATAAAATCTTTAAAAAAAAAAAATAATAATAGGCAAGTAGATCAATTAAGTAGAATAGAGAGCTGCATAAATGTAGTCAGCTTATCTTTGACAAAAGAGCAAAGGCAATGTGATGGAGAAAACATAGTCTTTTCAACAAATGAACAACTGGATATCCTCATGCAAAAAGATTAATCTAGACACAGGTCTTACATTGTTCCCCCCAAAAATTATCTTCAAA
>NW_028059677.1:0-396 GCF_054177405.1 Leptonychotes weddellii
CTGAGCCACCGAGGCACCTCTGCATTTGTGTTGTTTTAAGCCAATAAAGTTTTGGTAATTTGTGATAGCAACAATAGGAAACTAATACAGTATAAACTATCAGGTTTGCTTTAGAAACATCAGTGCATCCTATCCTCCTCTTCCTCTGTGTTATTGTGCAAATAGGGCTCCTTTATAAAAAAAGAATTGTATGTGTACTTTAGGCAGAAATGAATAAAGGTATTCATAACATAAATGGCCCAGAAGACCAAACAGCACTATATCTCAGGAAGACCGTGTCTCCATCCTCACCCATCTCTGCCTACTTCTTTCTCTTTCCTTGCGGCATTTCCATCTTGACCTTCCATCCACTACTTACTTAATTTGAGAAACAGTCATGACCCTCACTCAACTCTC
>NW_028059678.1:0-396 GCF_054177405.1 Leptonychotes weddellii
GAGAGGGGTCAGGGTGGGGACACGAATCTTCGTGACCACCCCGTACTTCGTGCAATTCTCCTCTCTATATGATCGAAGTATAGGAGTTAAATTGTGGAGCATTTCATATCAATTTAACCAGAGCCGTCCTCCTTTAAAATCGGAATCAGATATTGACTTGTTTGTTAGTTGGGCATTCTTTGGTCAAATTTTCATTGTTGGGCGCCTGGGTGGCTCAGTTGGTTAAGCGACTGCCTTCGGCTCAGGTCATGATCCTGGAGTCCCGGGATCGAGTCCCGCATCGGGCTCCCTGCTCGGCAGGGAGCCTGCTTCTCCCTCTGACCCTTCCCCCTGTCATGTGCTCTCTGTCTCTCTCATTCTCTCTGTCTCAAATAAATAAATAAAATCTTTAAAAAA
>NW_028059679.1:0-396 GCF_054177405.1 Leptonychotes weddellii
AGATCAATGAAACTAGAAGCTGGTTCTTTGAAAGAATTAATAAGATCAATAAACCACTGGCCAGACTTAGCCAAAAGAAAAGAGAAAGGGACCCAAATTAATAAAATTATGAATGAAAGGGGAGAGATCACACTAACACCAAGGAAATAGAAACAATTATTAGAAATTATTATCAATTACTGTATGCCAATAAACTGAGCAATCTGGATGAAATGGATGCCTTCCTGGAAACCTATAAACTCCCAAGACTGAAACAGGAAGAAATTGACAACCTGAATAGGCCAATAACCAGTAACAAGATTGAAGTAGTGATCAAAAACCTCCAAAAAACAAGAGTCCAGGGCCTGATGGATTTCCTGGGTAATTCTACCAAACATTCAAAGAAGAAATAACACC
>NW_028059680.1:0-396 GCF_054177405.1 Leptonychotes weddellii
TCACTGTGAATATTTGGGTGTGTTTTCTTTCTAAATTTTTTTTTGTCTAGTACACATCATGAGGAGATTCAGATGAGCATGTTCCAAATCCCAATTCACACCCTGACTACAGTTCTACATCCTGGGTTTTTTGGGGGGGTGTCTTTTTCCCCCTTTAACATAATAAGGAGAGCATTTTCCCATGCAGTTTGCCCTAGCGCCCCCTTCCTTCCTTCAGCCCTTCCCGGAGTGTGGCCAGGAATTCACCAGCATCAGGATCATTCAGGGAGCCGCTCCGAAATTCAGATTCCCAGGCCCTGCCGCAATCCCACAGAATCATTGTCTGCATGCTGAACACTCTCCCAGGGTGATCTAGAAGCACTGTGAATTTTGAGAACCCCCCCTCCCCCCCGTGCA
>NW_028059681.1:0-8473 GCF_054177405.1 Leptonychotes weddellii
CACACACAAACTCCACAGTGGGATATATGCTAAAGTGCAGAAGAAGTAATAAAAATCTACAATTCAGGGTAACGTCATGAACGTAAATGACACCAGGACTCAAGTACCAATGTGAAATATGTATCTATATGGGCCGGGATGAGTGAATCCCAGGATATAATATCTGAAAGTTAGATTCTGTATGATCATCTATCCATCTACCCCTGTCTTGAGTACATTATGTCATGAAATTTTGTCATATGGGGTTAGGAAGCATCTTAAACCTTGCCCTTACTCGTAAACACAGCACAACCACCTTTCCGAAAAACCACCAGGATTTTTCTAGAACAAGTACAGAATAATTCTGTACAGTAAGAGATTACTAGTCATGCTGCTGAGGCCTAGGGAAGACCAAAAGTACCGAGGCATCATTGAAAGGGGCGCCTTTAACAGCAAAACAAGGCACACCATCGCCAATAAGTTTGTAAAGCCAGCTATCTATTCCTGACTGATAATCGTGTTCGGCGAGAAAGCAGAACAAGCCATTGGAAGCTGCCTTCTCAAATGGCCCCATGGGTATTACATATTAACCATGACATGAAGTGTGGAGGAATAATTAGCAGCATGGGTCATGATCGGGAACACCAACCCCAGAGCCAGAACGCCTAATCACCTCCCAGTTCTGCCCTGTGCTAGAAGCGTGACCTTGGGGAAGGCGCTCACCCTCCCCTGCCTCAGTTTCTTCATGTGTAAAACAGGGATCATACAAGAACCACCTCAGAGCTGCTAAAAGGATTAAGTAAACCAGTAAGGTAAAGCACTCGAGGCAGGGCCTGGTGCAGGATACTTGCTATAAAATAAATGTTTGTTAAATCAGTAGACACACCGTGTGCTAAGATAGTTCACCTTACAGTCAAAGATGCTGATGTACAATGTAATCCATATACATACATAAAATGAGGGAGAAATGTATGAGGACTTTTGTTCGAATTCACACTGAAAGCAAATACTACAGACGAAGAGATGTTTTTGGTTAATAATCATTTGATGAGTTATGACATCAGGAGAAAATGCACACTCATTGGAGTATTGGTGGGGCGCTAACCTATGTGTGTGCCAAGAATAAAAGGGTAAAACAATAGGCAATTATTAATAAGTGTTGACCCATACCCAGTTTTATTCCCCAAGAACAGCGGGTGGCCAAAAAACATGCCTCTCAATCTCAATTAAATGCTGAAGGCAATAATGAAAATTGCAAATATCATCAACTCACAGCCACTGAATGTGTTTTTGACATTCGGTATGAAAGAGGTGAATGCAAGCCCTCTGATGGTCCTCACTGAGCTGTGTTGAGTCTCGTATTGATTATGTGTGGCCACGTTAGTCCACGTCACAAAGAATCACAAAACCTTTGTGGCCTGCTACAATACATGTTTTGCTCGAGCAGCTGAAATCATCTGGGGATTAGCTTGGCAGCTCTGTTGAATTTGGCAGGCAGATGCACACAAAACCTCTCGAGGGCGAGGTTCAGAACTAACGCACGCTCCCTCCTACCATCCGCCATTGACAACAAGGTACAAACTGATCCACACTGGAGATGGGGACTACACTCTACACTCACCTCTGTAGTGGCCACAACTCTAAACTCACAGGGCAAAGGGAATGAACGCAAAGACAGGCAAAGGAAAAGACCATTCTGGTGACTAAACATGCTTTCCCCCCAGGACTTATTCTCCAAGGGATGCATTTTTTTAAACGTGCTTAAAAATTGGTGGGCTGTATTTTTTATGAACTGCTCATAACATGCCCTGAAATTTGAGAACACTCTAATTCTGCAAGAAGTCCTAAGATACTGTGATTCTTAAGTCAAAACCATAATTTCTTAAGAGGACAAAACTGGAATGCAAACGTCTAATGGCTGAGAGCTTTTCTGATATTCGATCATTTTTATCATTTGTTGGAGAAAAAAAAACTAATGATGTATTATTGGACACATTTTAAGAGCATAAACAGATACTACAACAAAACAGGAAGAAATACTTTCCGCAGCTTTAGTGGATTAGGAAACCATTTGCTTTTAACTCTTGAGTTGGAATTTCAGATTTCAAATTTCAAAGTTCGAAACAGTGCATTTTCTTCAGGTTAGATTTTGACACAGTTCCGAAGGTAATTTTCAGGGAAAAATTCTTAATTCCCGGGATTGTGCATAACCTGAATGCAGACGACTCTGACAGAGCCATCGAATACCTGCTGTCATTGCCAATAACTTTAAATTGGAATTAAGTGTTTCTAAATGAAAAGAAAGAAAAAGAGACAAAACCAATGAGGGATGGAAACAGACCTATGCCTCAAGTTATTCACCATGGACCTAGATGATCAGATTACTTTTCAGGAAGATAATGTGGAGAAAGATTTTATTTAGATGCTATTATTCCCATAGTTTACATTAAAAAAATTATTTTGAATTTTAAAATGTTTCATTATTTCAAATTTATGACAACTCTTTTGAAATATACCTAAAATCAGTGGGCTACACGTATGTTCTTTGCCATTATATGCCCTGTAAACGATAAAAGTTTGAAAAGCAAAGAATGGTTAGCCAAAATCTGAAAAAGAGCTTGCCAGTCCTGAGTCAGCAGAACACAGATTTCTGTAAAAACGCAGGTACTTCATTAATTCAAGAACGGTTATCATTAGACAATGTTGTCATTCTGCATTGCAAAAGTGACAAGACTTCTTGACCGACGAGAAGATGAGCAAATGAAATTATCTTGGTGAGAGAATTTCCCAAAGGTAATTCTGATTGCTCACTATTTGCAAGAAGCTGGGTTAGGAACTACATCATGTATTCGTTTCCTGCGGCTGCAGTAAAAAATAAGCACAAACAGAAATCTATCCTCTCACAGATCTGGGGGCTCCAGGGGTCTGAGATCAAGGTGTAAACACGGCCAAAGGCTCTAGGTGAGAATCTTTGGCTCTTTCAGTTTCTGGGGGTTCCAGGCATTCCTTGGCTTGTGGATGCATCTCTCCAACCTCTGCCTCTGTCTTCACATGGCCTTCTCCGAGCACCTTCAGCTTTAGGACCCACCTGGGTAAGCCAGGATGATTTCGAGATCCTTAATTACATCTGCAAAGACGCTTTTCCAAGGTAGGGTCACGTTCACAGGTCTGGGTGGACATTTTTTTTTTCTTTTTTTTTGGTCAGGGGCTGGGGGACATGTTCCATTCAACCCCTTACAAAAGGGAAAGAGGATGGTAGAAACTCAGAAGAGAATGCATATGTAAGCTTGAAATTCTTTTATTTAGGATGTTAAAGATAAAATAGATTGTTCTCTCTTATAATGTGTGTGTGTGCGTGCACGCGCACGCACCCACTGGCTACCTGAAGGCAGGGAAAACTGACAGGAAGGTCTTGTAAGTTCACTCCCCACTTTATTCTATGGTTAGTTTGAAACTGAAAATTCTGGGGGCGCCTGGGTGGCTCAGTTGGTTAAGTGTCTGCCTTGGGCTCAGGTAATGATCTCGGGGTCCTGGGATCAAGCCCCAAGTCGGGCTCCCTGCTCAGGGGGGAGCCTGCTTCTCCCTCTGCCCCTTACCCCACTCATGCTCTCTCTCTCTGTCAAATAAATAAGTAAAATCTTAAAAAAAAAGAAAAGAAACTAAAAATTCTCTTTTACCTGCTCTGATAGATACTAAGTGACTTTGGTTGTGACTAGGATTCCAAATAACTAGTATTCCCTTACCATTCTATGCATGTAGTACATAGTTTCTACATACACAGATTTGGTTTTAATTTGGGAAAGGGAAAGTGGAATAATCTGGGATAACAGGTGGGAAGATTCCCAGCCTGGCTGTGAGATCCCCTTTTAAATGTTAACAAAATGACCCCTTTAACCTGTTGGTTTGGCCTGGCTTTCTTGTCACTCCTGCTGGAAGAGTGAACCAATCAACCCCACTTGTTCTTCCTCGTTACCTAGAATCTTCAAGTAGAGAATCAAGAAATGCATGTCTTTATTATCAACTAGGAGTCTTTTGCTCTCATTTCCACTCAATCTTTTGAAGATATAATTCATGACTGGAGGTGCCATTCCAAATGCAAGATCTTAGAGTTGGCGGTTCTTAAGCTGGGATCCAGGCCCCCCTCCCTGAAATTCAACATACAGTTCAGTGTGTTTGTGCATTTTTCTGTGAAGCAGTCACATTCTCAAAGAAATCCACTGACCCAAAAAGGTAAGAAAGATCCACAGGTCAGCTCAGCGCTATGAACCATTGGTTTGTTGTTGACTACTGACAAGCTATCTAGTTTCCAGGTACAAAACTCTTATCCGCACAGGGGATGCCAACAATGGTAAAAATTCAATAAAAGAAAACAACTTTGATTCAAATATGACACAAATGTCCCAGGGAAAGGCACACTGCATAGCTGTCAATCTAGGTGACAGAGCTTCCACATGAGCCCACATCAAGTATTGGTGGCAGTTGTTTAGTAGGGAACCCAAACCCATCTCCTCATTTCGGCACATCTCACAAAGCAACTCCTCAGACTTGCCCGAATGCCTCCACCAGAGAGAACGGACTTCTCCTTCAAATCTGTCCCTGCCAGTTTCCACACGGCCTCCCCATGCGTATTCCCAGAGCACACTTGCCCTAAAGAATCTCCAGAAGGAGACTCCGATGTCCTCTGGCGGCAGGGTACTACTATTTTGAAAGTAGACCCTTCCCTCTGATGTAATCTTTTCCTCAAGAAACATCCACATGTCATTCCTGAGCAGTGGCATATCCACATGGTGTGACAGAGCAGCAGGATAGTATTCAACCCCCTTGTTTCCAGGTTGGGGCTGGCTGCTGAGCCTGGCCTCGCATGGAGACTCAGCAAGCTCGCTGCATAGCTGCCTGTCATGCGTGATCATCTCCACTTTATTCTACAGGAACGTTCCTGATGCCTGTGGAAAGGATGTGTGACCTAAAACGGACACGTAAGCCCCCAAACCGAAAAACTCAATCTTCCAGTTGCTCAGGCCAAAACACCTTGGAGTCATCCTTGAGACCTCTCTAACATCCCACATCCAATCTATCCACAAATCCTGTCAATCATCACGGTGTGCCCAGAATTCTAGCACTTTCTGCCACCTTTAGCACAGCTCCCCTTGTGGGCAGACACCACCGTCTCTCCCCTGTAGTGAGACACTCTCCTGGCCAACTCCCATCTTCAGCCCATTTCTTTACAGTCTGTTGTCCACAGAGCAGCCAGAAGGGCCCTTTCCAAAGCGGACCTTGCCTCATCTCTGCTCAAAGCCAGCTTCCCCACCTCACTCCTGAGAAAGAGCCTTCAAGTTCTCTCCCAATTGGCCTTCAAGGCTCTCATGGTCCACCTCACTTTGCCTTGCTGACGTTAACCCCTACCATCTCCCCCTCTCTCTCATTCCACTCCAGCCTCGGTGCTTTCCTTAATGTTCCTCGAAGCTCAAGTACTTTTTCCGAGTTAAGTGGAACTTCATTTCCTAACAGAACAAGAGGTAAATCCAACAGCGGACTGTGGCTTCTCTGACTGACAAGCCCCATGGCCCTGGACACTCAGAGGGATCACAGACCCGGGCCACTCTCAGAACAAGAGCTCTCTGTTCTTCTCTAAGGCTAAGGAGGCCAGAGATAAAAAGTCAAGTCCACCCTGCCACACAAATGTGGCTGGACCTCTACACAGACATTTCCTTGCTAGTGGACCCAACTTGGTTAGGCAAATGAGCACATAAGCTCAGGGGTGAGGAAAGGAACAATGTCAAAAATACCCAAATAAAGCACAGGGCTGAATTATGACAGTCTTTCTGCTCACGACTTCCACGAACTTGCTCATTCCATTGTCTAGTTAATGCTTTCCCAAGAAGAATCTGTTGACACCTACTACCAAATCCGTTTGTTGACTGATTCTAGAATCGAACAGCTTGCCCTTGGGAAAAAAATGGCCAATGTGGGACTGGAAAGGCAGAACCCACGAGCAGATCAAGTCAGCGCAGGAATGCTTTATGAATCAAGTATATTTACATTCGTTGGCCGATTATCTCTAAGTGTGTGCCTGCTTTTCATTTAAACACAATGTAATCCCAGTAGATTCTATCATAAGAAGACAGCTGCACGTATGATCTCATTGGTCCTTTGTAGTGTTTCCTTTTTTTTAAAGATGTGAATTTAGTAAGATTTAAAAGCAAAAACAAATTGTTGGCCATTCTAAGGGCAAGTCAGTCAGCCGCAGCTGTCCTCTCAGTGGCCCTTACAGCAAGCCTTCAACGCCACAGCGAGCTTCTCCTCATTCTCGCGCCTGACTTGTTTAAACTTTCCAAACCTCAGAAAGAACCGAAATGAAGCGCTACCCCTAACATTTTATTTGGTGGGAAGTTAGAGAGGAGAGTCATATTTCTATTCCAATGGGGAGCATTCCCAATAAATTTTTTTTTTTCACAAGAAACTTAAAATTAGCATATCGAGGAAGCTGACACAGTGCCCTCAAAGCACCTAAGTATCACACTTCTACTAGCATGCTACGAAGCTGGACGCCTGCCCTGGAGAGAACAACATAAATTCACTTGGGGACATCTGGTTTCCAAAATAATTTTGCCGATGTGAGCCAAAATCCTGAATGTCAGAGTCACCACCTGGGCCTCTGCGTTTATACCAGAGGCCGCGTCTTTCACAGAGTACTTAGAACTCCCCAGAGTAAGAATTTTGCCTCTGGTTTTGCTACTTCATTCTCTCCAAGTTGGGAAAAACTCAAGTAGGCGTACTGCATCATTCAGAGGAAGGGAGTCTATGAGGGTTGATTTTTGGCAGTAGACAAGGCTTGACAGGGTGTCAACAGTGTGAGGAGGCAGACATTCGGTCTAAATGGCCGCTCTCCTTCACATGTGGTGATCACTTGCCATGACGTGATTTAAAACACATACAAACACACACAAAACACACAAGAAGAGTTCTGCTGTAGAGACTATACCTCCAGTTGGTTGAAGTTTCTATCAAGATTGTTTTCAGTCAGGAGCGATATGCCAAGCTTTGAGGGAGAAAGGCACCAACAGAGAGGTTTTGTAAGAAAGGGAACACCAACTGGAACCCGCCATGTTTGACTGATGGGGAAAAACGTGTTCATCCTTTTGACAAACAAATAAGCCTGTTAGAATCTGAATTTGGAACAAAAGTAGCATACGCTGAGGTTTCAATACTGTGATAAAGAATTGCCTTGTAATAAAGGCAGTTCGTGAAGAAATTCTTTCAACTTTCTGAGCACACCTCACGAACAGTCTCTAGATTGTGCCTAAGAACGTGACCTGGTTCCTGAGTACCTCACGCACATAACTCCGTTGTTTGTGCCTTTGACAAACCAAACCCGTAAGGACTCCAATCTTTCTACCTCACTGCTCTAAACCAACAGGCTAACCACATAAGCTCATATTCTTAATGGACACAACTACATAATTACTCCATTGATGCCCGAAAAGTAACTCACTTAGCATTTCGCCAGAACAAAGGAAGAAAACTAGATTTCACTTAGCCCAGCTCAGGATGTGTTTTCGCCTGTCAATAGTGTTCTAGCCTAGCTCTGTTTTGGCCAGTGCCCAACATGATCTGCCTTCCTGCCTGTGGCCATTTGTCTCCCATGTGCATGGCATGCTTGAGAGGATTTTTCTTTTCTTTTAATGCAGAATTTTAGTTGCATGTTTAGAAAAAAACAAAAACAATGCCGGCCAGCGGTGGGATATTTGAAATTCTGCTGTCCAGCAGCAGAGATTTGGTGATTACAAAACCAGCAACTACCACGTATATATATATATATATTTTTTTTTTAAGATTTTATTTATTTATATGACAGAGAGAGAGAGATAGCGAGAGCAGGAACACAAGCAGGGGGAGTGGGAGAGCGAGAAGCAGGCTTCCTGCCGAGCAGGGAGCCCGATGTGGGACTCGATCCCAGGACCCCGGGATCATGACCTGAGCCGAAGGCAGACGCTTAACGACTGAGCCACCCAGGCGCCCCCACGTATATATATTTTAAGAGTATCTCAGCATTGCTTCCAGAAACACATTCTATAAACACGGGATGCTTGTGTCTTTTTCTTTGACAAAGCTCTCGTTCTCAAAAAGAAGCTTTGAATAAAAAGGTTTTCCCTTGTAAAAAAATTGTCGTGTGGTTAAATTTAGAGCTGTGGGGCAGGCGGGCGGGAAGGTAAAGAAGCTGCTAAGATTAAGTATCTATGAGAACGGGATAATGATAGTACCTTGGTTATAGAGATACTGAGGATTAAATCAGATAATCCACATCGAGCAGTTAACAGTGCCTCACAGTGACTGTAGTGTCTGTTGCTATCATTATCCCTCTCAACATCTGGAGAATAAGCTCACTTCATTTTTCTATTAAAATTTGCTCAACAGGGGGGTGCCTGGGTGGCTCAGTCGGTTAAGCGACTGCCTTCGGCTCAGGTCATGATCCTGGAGTCCCGGGATCGAGTCC
>NW_028059682.1:0-396 GCF_054177405.1 Leptonychotes weddellii
AAACTGCCGATCCCAGTGGAAATCAATATGGGAATAAAAGTGCAGTTACAGAAGGAAATTCGATATTTTGAAGGAAGTAAGTAGAATAACCATTTCTGTCCATGAAACCCCAGGAAGTCCTTCCCGTTCTGTGATCCAGACTAGATTCAACTGACCTCTTGAGGCTCCTCCTTTGCCAGAATTGGGTTTTCACAATTAGAATGGTTCCTCTTTAGTTTGACTGAAATGCCCCAGTAAATCTTTTATGTTGTTATTGTTCTTTTGTATTTCTTCATTGGTGGTTGTGTACCAGATTCCACTGGTGGATATGTTCGGATGTCTGAATGTAAGCATGGAAAACACAGGTACTCTGTAACATTCTAGCCCTTGAATGATCGCTGAGACTCCAAGACTGAG
>NW_028059683.1:0-396 GCF_054177405.1 Leptonychotes weddellii
AGGGCTTTTGCTCTGTTCTGCTGCCTGCTCCCACTCCAGGCCCGCAGGGAACAGCCTCAGGACTTCCTCCTGGGCACAGAGTCAAAGGCATGCAGGTAGGAGCACAGCTTCTATGCCCCAGCAGTCTTGGAGCCCCCAGTCGACACCTTCTTGAGTGGCCCTGGTGACCCGGCTCAGCAATTCGCAGCAGGCGACAGCCCCACACTGGTGAGGTTTCCACACGAGCCCCATGAAACCTCCTTCCCCCACCCCTCTTTTGGGCCACTCTCTCCTACAGCCACTGCACAGCCCCTGGCCCCGGATCCTTCCAGCCCTGGGATTGGTCAGAGATGGAAAGGACGCCAGAGAGGCCGTGCTTTCACCCCGAGAAGGATGGCCCAGAACGCAGGGCTGATG
>NW_028059684.1:0-396 GCF_054177405.1 Leptonychotes weddellii
ATTCTTATATCAGACAAATTAGATTTTAAGCTAAGGTCTGTAGTTTTAGACACAAAAATACACTCTATCATTCTTAAAGGGTCTATCTATCCAACAAGAAGATCTAGCAATTGTAAATATCTATGCCCCCAACATGGGAGCAGCCCTACATAAGCCAACTGTTAACCAAACTAAGGGGTCATATTGATAATAATATCTTTTTTTTTTTTTTTAAAGATTTTATTTATTTATTTGAGAGAGAGAGAATGAGAGAGAGAGAACATCTGAGAGGGGATAGGGTCTGAGGACGAAGCAGACTCCCTGCCGAGCAGGAAGCCCGATGCGGGACTCGATCCAGGGACTCCAGGATCATGACCTGAGCCGAAGGCAGTCGCTTAACCAACTGAGCCACCCAGG
>NW_028059685.1:0-396 GCF_054177405.1 Leptonychotes weddellii
GAGCTACAGACAATTTTTGAGAAGCATCCAGCAATAATTCTTAAAAAAAAAAGATTTTATTTATTTATTCATTTGAGAGAGGGGGAGGTGGGTAGGGGTAAAGACAGGGGCGAGAGAATCCCAAACAGACTCCCCGCTGAGCACAGAGCCACAGGGGGCTTGATCTCACCACCCTAAGATCATGACCTGAGCCAAAATCGAGAGTCAGACGCTTAACCGACTGAGCCACTCAGGCGTGCCAACATCTAGCAATAATTCTTTTTTTTTTTTTTTTTAAAGATTTTATTTATTTATTTGAGAGAGAGAGAATGAGAGACAGAGAGCATGAGAGGGAGGAGGGTCAGAGGGAGAAGCAGACTCCCTGCCGAGCAGGGAGCCCGATGCGGGACTCGATCC
>NW_028059686.1:0-396 GCF_054177405.1 Leptonychotes weddellii
TCACTGTGAATATTTGGGTGTGTTTTCTTTCTAAATTTTTTTTTGTCTAGTACACATCATGAGGAGATTCAGATGAGCATGTTCCAAATCCCAATTCACACCCTGACTACAGTTCTACATCCTGGGTTTTTTGGGGGGGTGTCTTTTTCCCCCTTTAACATAATAAGGAGAGCATTTTCCCATGCAGTTTGCCCTACCGCCCCCTTCCTTCCTTCAGCCCTTCCCGGAGTGTGGCCAGGAATTCACCAGCATCAGGATCATTCAGGGAGCCGCTCCGAAATTCAGATTCCCAGGCCCTGCCGCAATCCCACAGAATCATTGTCTGCATGCTGAACACTCTCCCAGGGTGATCTAGAAGCACTGTGAATTTTGAGAACCCCCCCTCCCCCCCGTGCA
>NW_028059687.1:0-396 GCF_054177405.1 Leptonychotes weddellii
GAAACTGTCTTCACAGGTTCGCCAGGGGCCTGTGCAATGGCTTGTTTCCATTCTTCACTCCCCTTTACCTCTCTTGGCATTCAACACTGTTGCCAACCCACTCTATCTATGATACTCTTCATCTCTTGTTCTCCTCTTACTGCTTGGATCACTTCCTCAGGCTCCTTCACTCCACTCTCATTCTTCCATCCCCCCCCCTAAGTAAGCAGTCCCAAGTTTCCATCCTGGGTCTTCTGCTCGGGTGATTTCATCCACTCAATTTTCAGTCCCTGGATGTGTGCTGATGACTCCCAAATCTGCATCCCCCACTGGTGTCTAGATGCTAGACTGGGATTTTATTTCATTTTAAGATTTTTATTTTTTAAGTATTGTCTACACACAACGTGGGGCTTGAAC
>NW_028059688.1:0-396 GCF_054177405.1 Leptonychotes weddellii
ACTGAGGTATACAAGTATGTTTTGTATATTGAATGGAATGTGCTTGTGCTCTCTCTTTCTCTCTCAAATAAGTAAATAAAATCTTTTTTTAAAAAAGTTAAATTAGAACCATATCACAGCAAACCATTTCAGCTGCAAATGAATGAATTCCAGTGGGGTCAATTGCATGTCCACTGTTTAATATAAGAAAACAAGCATTGGGCGCCTGGGTGGCTCAGTTGGTTAAGCGACTGCCTTCGGCTCAGGTCATGATCCTGGAGTCCCGGGATCGAGTCCCGCATCGGGCTCCCTGCTCGGCAGGGAGTCTGCTTCTCCCTCTGACCCTCCTCCCTCTCATGCTCTCTGTCTCTCATTCTCTCTCTCAAATAAATAAATAAAATCTTAAAAAAAAAAAAA
>NW_028059689.1:0-396 GCF_054177405.1 Leptonychotes weddellii
GAAGAGGGGGAAATTGGAGGGAGAGATGAACCATGAGAGACTATGGACTCTGAGAAACAAACTGAGGGTTTTAGAGAGGAGGGGGATGGGGGGATGGGTTAGCCTGGTGATGGGTATTAAAGAGGGCACGTATTGAATGGAACACTGGGTGTTATATGCAAACAATGAATCATAGAACACTACCTCAAAAACCAATAATGTAATGTATGATGACTAACATAACATAATAAAATTAAATTAAATTAATAAATAAAAAATGATATGTCCTGTGAGAAAACACAAATGTTAAAGAAAGTAGACCTGGATTCAGCTTTGGGAGAATAAATTGCATTCTGGGATGACAAAGATTTACGTATGATTTATACCCAGCATTAGTCATAATCAAGAAATGCTGGC
>NW_028059690.1:0-396 GCF_054177405.1 Leptonychotes weddellii
ACCTTCCACAAAGTTTCTCGAGACCCTGATGCTTCCAGCAGGTGTTACCTCTGCCTGCAAAAATAAAGATCAAAAGTCCCCTTCCAAGCATCTCTGCCTTTACGTGTCATAACCATGTTTCAGAGTTCATCTCTGGAACTTAACCCTGGTTCCCATAAACAGTGCCCACTGTTGGGAAGCAAGAATTCCTGTCCCCAACGAACCATGAGAGACGATGGACTCTGAAAAACAAACTGAGGGTTCTAGAGGGGAGGGGGTGGGAGGATGGGTTAGCCTGGTGATGGGTATTAAAGAGGGCACGTTCTGCATGGAGCACTGGGTGTTATGCACAAACAATGAATCATGGAACACTACATCAAAAACTAATGATGTAATGTATGGTGATTAACATAACAA
>NW_028059691.1:0-396 GCF_054177405.1 Leptonychotes weddellii
ATCAGTCCACCTCCTATGGACGCGTGTGCTGTTCCCAGTTTGGGGCTATTACAAATGAGGCCGCCCTGTGCATTTGGGCACCAGCCTCTGCGTGGACACCTGCATGCCCTTCTCCTGGGTCAACACCTAGGGCGGGAACGTCTGAACCACATGGTAGGGGCACGGCTCACTTTTTAAGAAACTGCCAAACTGTCTTCGAGGGCGCCTGGGTGGCTCAGTTGGTTAAGCGACTGCCTTCGGCTCAGGTCATGATCCTGGAGTCCCTGGATCGAGTCCCGCATCGGGCTCCCTGCTCGGCAGGGAGCCTGCTTCTCCCTCTGACCCTCCCCCCTCTCATGTGCTCTCTCTCTCTCATTCTCTCTGTCTCAAATAAATAAATAAAATCTTTAAAAAAAA
>NW_028059692.1:0-8472 GCF_054177405.1 Leptonychotes weddellii
AAAAAAAAAAAAAAAAGAAGAGCTGCTAGAGAAGGCCAGTCTCCAGGCCTCAAAGCAAGGCACAGTCATCTCTAGCTTCCAAAGCACACACTCCTTCTTGGAAAGCTTGTTAAAGTTTATTAAAATGCTCTCTGACTTTTCTCAGGAAATTCTCACCTCTATTAAAAGCATCTTATACTAGGGGCGCCTGGGTGGCTCAGTCGTTAAGCATCTGCCTTCGGCTCAGGTCATGATCCCAGGATCCTGGGATGGAGCCCCACATCGGGCTCCCTGCTTGGCGGGAAGCCTGCTTCTCCCTTTTCCACTCCCCCTGCTTGTGTTCCTGCTCTCGCTATCTCTCTCTCTCTGCTAAATAAATAAATGAAATCTTAAAAAAAAAAAAAAAAGCATCTTATACTAAAGAACATTTTCTGTTTCTGAAGAATTACGTTTGAATTTTGCTTTACCATTCCAAGGTCCTCTATGCGAGGTGGTGGTGGGAAAGTCATAACCATTTCGGAGTCTGTCTAACATTTTTATAGTTTCTGTTTATACTGTCTTAGGAGGGGAAGCTGGAATGACTCCTGGATCACACTCTGGCAGGTGTTAGAAGAGTAGCTGTTAGAGTCACCCAGGCATGGATTCAAACCCTAACGTTCCACTTACTACTCATGTGACCTTGGACAGGCCACCTGGCCTCTGTGCCTCACTTTCCTCACTTATAAAAAAGCAACAATAGTAGTAACTTCTAGAATTCATCTGAAGATGAAATAATATAAAGCAGTTAGCGTAGTTCCTGACATTAAGGTGTGTTTCTACAATCAACCTATTAGCACAGTGTCTCATTAATATTCTAACACTTATTTCTTTTCTAAAAGCCTGGATTAACTGTCCAGTTGTTGTTTTTTTTAAGAGTAACTCATCTTTGTGATGATTGTAGGTGTTTCTCCTGAAACCTACCTTCCTATCCATGAGATAAAAATGACACCACTTGCCCTGCTAATCTCACAGACCTGAGAGTCCACAGTATGGGAATGTATTTTGAAAACTGAATATGGAGAAGTTATTGACGGAAAATTTTAATCTGAAATTCATTATTCCAAAATAAGCTTATCATGAATTCCGTGGAGAGACGAAGACATATCAACAACACCATCTCATGACTCAAGCCTTGTTCCCAAGCCTTCTCTAATGAATTTTAATTCATTTCAATCATATAGTGATTCACTATCTTCATGTGATAGTGATTCACGTGTTTTAATTTGCCAAATGTTGCTTCTTGCTTATTTTCAGAAAGGTCTGTTGAGCTCTTTCTTAGGAAAGTCATGATTTGGAGAGCGGATAATATGTCAGTTATTATTTTATTTCAACCTAAGCCAAGTCATTTTTACTCCTAATTTAGATCACAACTCACACAGTGATGATTAAATTAGCCGCAGCATGGTGTAGCTGGCAAGGCATGAACTTCTGGGATTTGAATACCACTTCAGCCATTTTTAAGCTGGATTTAGTCTCCAGCCATTCCTTTTACCTTTCTGAACTTGCATCTGAGAAATGGGAACGGGACAGCTATCTCTTACAGGAGATGGTGACCTTAAAGAGCGGAGCACAGTGCCTAGAAACAGGAAATATTCTCTAAGTGAGAATAATTTTATATTAGAACAAAAGAGCATCTACTTACAGTTCACAGATGCCCGCTCTAGCAGGAATGAGAGGCACAAGTTGCAGTAAAAGTTTGACACCATTCTGCCATTCTTCTTCTCTTTCAAATTCACAGTACAAGTAGCTACATTCATCAGAAGAAAACTGGTAGAAAACATAGGTATCTTGAAAGTATAAATTCTGGTCCACTGTTGGAAACAAAAAGGGGAGGATCTGTTTTTTTTAAAGTCTATTATTTAGTGAGTCATAAACCAAATAATAAATTGAAAGCCCTACTAATTATTAGGGAGAATCCAGTGGTAGGATTATAATTATATATTCTAAGTCCATTCATGTTCACAATCCCATTGAATTAAAAGGGACTTAATGACCAACCTATTTTTATTACTTGAGGCTTTAGCCAGCATATTCATATATATTTTATGATTCTTCTGCTTCACAGACAGGTGAAATCAGTAACAATTCAAAAAGTGGGGAGAATTTCTTGTGTGTCTCAAAGCAAACAGATATATTTAGTTACTTGAGTGATACACAAATGTAACACTATCTCAAGTTTTAAACCGTGGTTCTCAACTGGGGGCAACTGGGACACCCAAGCGACGTTCGGCAGTATCTGGAGACATTTTTGGTTCTCACTACTAGAGGGTGCTACAGGCATCTGGCGGGTAGAAAAAGTGATACTGCTAAACATCCTCTAATGTACAGGACAGGCCCCTACAACTGGATTACCTAGCACAAAGTGTCAATGCTACCAAGGCTGTTTTAAAAGGAATCAAGAATTAGAGACTTATCCAAAAAAACACTGACACAAATTTTTTTGCTCACCAGAAACATGAACCTCACAAGCAAGCTGGTAACATTCCTCAAAGGTAGTTACCACTTTTCTAAATAAGAATATCAGGCGCTAGGTATTAACAACTCACTGAAATTACACCCACATTCCCATCTGTACTACACTGGGACTTGGGTATACCTTTCTGGACCTTACTATGCTCTCTGACTCTCAATATTTATTACTTATGGAGACAAAGGGGCTTCCTAGTGACCAACTAGCACCTGCATGATAAAGCTAAATTAAACTTCTAATTCTTTAATTCCCTGGGCTCAACTAAGAAAAGTGCTATCTGCCATCTATTTTAGTTGCTAGTTAACATCAATTTTGTGTTCTGTTTAAACAGCTAATTTTCATAGGTCATATCTCTAATTGTTCATGATTAATTAAAATGGCGTAACATTCCACTCATAAAATCAGTTTCTGATAATTATTCTAAGTACAGCTAGATAAATCACACATTTAGAGCAACTAAAGATGTCACTGATTAAAAAAAATTGTGAGCAGCCTTCTGAGTAGAGAAGAGGGTAAGGGAAAGACTCTTAGACGTAGTAGTCTATAAATCAGCAAGTACCTAATTATTTTTACAAAAGGTGTGAGAATTAATCAAAAGATGACTGGTCACTTTCGTTTATAAAATGTGAGAGAATGCAAATATTTACCTGTGAAAACAATTTCCATCCAGATTGTAACATCCTCTAGAAAATCAACGTAAATTTTGTTCTGGTAGCTTAATAAAATAACGCTTCCATGCTTTCAAAACATGTAATACTGACCTGATAACATAATCCCCATATCCAGTAGGAGCTGCCAGACCCCTATGGCCATAGATCTGCACTGGACAAAAGGACAGTGTTCTAGAAGCCAGTCTACCAGCTCTGACCCAACACAGCTCCTCCTGAACAAAAGGAAAGCCATTCATAGTAAGACAGTGTTGCCACTCATTTGCCCAAGAATTGATCATTAATATCATCCTTTTCATGTGCTTTTTTAAACAAGGGACTCAATAATAAATGAACAGGCACCTCTTATTCATCTTTCCGATTTCAGCCCAGTATCACTTCGATAAGAAAACTTAGAATCATACCCTCTTATACTTTTGCTTCAAATCGCCTAGTAATTGTAGTAATTGTACATCCTTCTGAATGAATAATATCTGCTTTCCTCACTTCAGAATCATTTTCAGGATATCAGGGACTATGTATATAACTCACTGTTAAACCCCAACAACTAGAATATTCCAGGCACATAGCAAGTTCTCAAAACATGTGTTTGAACAAATGAAGGAATAAATTTAGCAATCCATTATATAAATATAATGCTTCTGCCTTGGTAAGACAAGCATCAAGGTGATGGTGATAAACTTTTGTTCAACCCTTTATAGATTTTTATCTAGTCTTTTTGAGAACAAAATAACTCTAAGAAGATTACACAAAGTTAGGACCACAGTGAGTGGTAAAGAGTTTTGTTTGCCACTCTCCAAACATATTAAATCCTAAAATTTGTCTCAAAGAACAATAAATATGACCATTATTCTTTTTAATATCATCTAAGCAATCTAGCTAAGCAGCCTAGATCATAAACTCATAAACCCAGATGTGTGTGATGGATTCCGCTAACCACATACACAAAAATATCCCCTGTAATCTGTCTTAAAATACACAACTATACTTGAAGCATGCCCCAGTCTGGGCATTACAAGCAGTATTTTCATGCCTACTTTTTCATCTTTATCAGCCTCAGATGGAAACTCAAAAGAAGACAACTTCTTGAAATACGGTTTTCATTTGAAGAAATTTCACTGAAAATCATTCTCCCTTATGAAAACGTCACTAAAATGTTTTTTTTTAAAAAGATGTATCGTGTAAATGGCTGTCTTTATTCCATATTTGATATTTAAGGACCAAAACACATCAACATTTATTTTATTCCTAAAACAGAAAAATACTGCTTATTTTTTGTGACTGGTCATAGTCATCAATATCTAGAAATCACACAGTGACCAATAATATGAAGAAATGCCATGAGGTACTACATTTTCAGAGGTATTTGTTTTGTGGTTTTGAGTTTGTTTTTTGTTTTTGTTTTTGTTTTTACACCCAACATGGGGCTTGAACTCACGACCTCAAGATCAAGAGTCGCATGATCTATAGACTGAGCCAGCCAGGCACCCCTCTGCTGAGAAATTTGAACAAATATTCCAGCTTTTGATAAAGCATCACTTTTTTTTTTTTTTTTTTGGTGAAGTGTCACTATTTGAAAGATACTCTAAGGCAATTAAGGCAATACCAGACACATTTAGTTGCGTGTTAGCATTAAGACATTAGAAAGATTAACTGTCAAATAAACGGATGTTTTTTGAAAAAGGAGAAAACAGATCACAATAAACTAGGCAATTAGACAAAACCGTCAATATTAACTTCTAATTCTATAAGACACCTTTCATGTTAAAGGCTCAAAGTGTTAATTAATTCCTCAACCCCTCTGTCAATTAGCCAGCATCTTTGAGCTTGTAAAGCACTTTTATCCCATGGATTAAAACACTGTATCATCGTAATCCTTATTCTAAGAACAATCCAGTCCTCAACTTGCTCTCAGTGTCTGACCACCCGGAATAGGACATAACCAAACATTTACTAAGCAAACCAAACTGCCAAATTGCAAAAGGTGGCTAGATGGAGGAGTATGTCTGCCTTGCTCACAGGTGATGGGGAAGAAGTTTCCTAGATTGGGGCTTCTCAAAATTGTGTTTAGGAGCACCTGGGGGATTCGGTTAATGTGTAGATTTGGGTGCAGTGTGGCTGAACGGGGCCCAGGTGACACTGGTGACCACAAAGCCCCAATCCCCCAGCTCTACCTTCTCATTGGGAAGGGCTCACTCTATCTTGGGAAGAGGGCTGAATCCACATACTAAACATATGGCCAGAGTACCGCTGTGACAACAATAGTTCATCAGAGCCCCCGACCGGGCCAGCAAGCTACTGTTTCAGTTGCTGGTGATCCCCTTCTCCTCCACCTCCAACTTGATTAAGTTATGCTTCAAATCTCCTTCAACAATCCATCTGCACCAGGGAAAACCCCACTAGGAATAGGGACAAACACTATCCTTAATATCGCCAAAGCCAACAGCATGAGGTGAGGGCCCCTGCGCTGAACTCCTACTCCCCTGGCTTGCTGACCAGGGCTGCAGCAATCCAGCTACCGTACCTAAACCTACAGGACTTAGGGGAGAGCAATGAGGAAGAAAAGGGAGAGATGGAAGGGAGCGATCTGAACACCCAGTTCTTACTCACAGTGTATTTTCAGGCTTGTACTGGATCCAGAAACCATTTGAGTACATGTAGATCTAACTGGAGTTGCAATACGAGGCAGGAACATTGTGATATGGAGGTGATTAGCTACGAGGCCAAGGTGACTGCTATAACAAAACATTAAACATTATCTCAGCTCCAATATTTTGAGCTGAAAATTTGATTTCTCCTGGTCTCCTTCTGTCTCTAGTTGCATTTTTAGCAATTCATTCATGGTACTGCAGACAGAACCCTAATCTCAAATGTAAATGGGGTGATGGTATTTAAAGACTTACTTGAAGTGTCAGAAACCAGGATGATTTTTCCTATAGTGCAAAAGGAATAGAAAAGATCTCAAAGTTCTGAAAGTAATTCTCATGTAGGACATGGGGAACACTTCACCTCAATTTACTACCAGACAAAGGAAAATGACACATCCTAGGCAATCATATTAGCACTTTATCTTTAGACCCAGGGCACTCATCAATCCTTAGATTATGAAAGATGAAGTTCTGGCCCGACCACTGGGAATCTGAAATAGCACAGCACATGCTCTCTCCCCATTCTACTCCCACTGAACCCTAAATGTGTTCTAACTTGGATGGATGGTTCTTTTCCATGAACCTCATTAGCGTACATCTCCCAATGCTTTTTTCAATCTATATCCATGGAGACCACATAAAGGAACTGAGAGCAATGACGCATCTTACACATAGCCTTATGTGGTAGCTAAAAAGCATCATAGGAGCCTGTTCACGACTAGACCCAAAGTCATATCCAACCAGTTTTTATTTTTTAAAAATGAAAAAAAAAAAAGATAGGTTTAAAGTTGATACCATCATCTATTAAAAAAAAAATTAAAAAGGCTCTATGTGAAGTGGTCCAGCCAGGACTGCAACCACTCTTCTCACCTGTCATGTCTAGTTGGCCTGGGCTCTAAACTGAAGGTTCTCAGACATTGGGCTATGAATTGTTTATGGGGGGGGTGGGGGGTTGGGGGATCAAGCTTTTTTCAAGAAGTTCATAAGTCCATATATACAAAAACATGCTTTCTCAACAGAATAGATCATGTCTAACCTAGGAATATTTTTCAAAACCTATATATGTACTAATGTGGTTAATTTAATATGGGATTTTCGGGCACATGGGTGGCTCAGTTGATTAAGCATCTGCCTTCGGCTCAGGTCATGATCCCAGGGTCCTGGGATCAAGTCCCACATCGGGCCCCCTCCTCAGCGGGAAGCCTGCTTCTCCCTCTGCCCCTCCCCCTCTGTTTTTGTGCTCTGTATAACTCTCTCTCTCTCAAATAAAATCTTTTAAAAAATTTAATATGGGATTTTAAAGTATTAATTCATTGTAGTTCTCCCAACCTTCCCCCCCACCCTTGCTCAATGGTGCCTCAGAAAACAGATTCTGCCAAGAGTCTGATTAGAAAGTAGTTGGTAGCCTGGGATAGTGACTAGAAAAGAATATTAAGGAATTATCTAGGGTATGGATAATAGTTACATAGGTGTATATAATAATAAAAAATTCATCAAGCTGTACCCTCAAGAATTGTGCATTTTAAGTCATGTCTCAATGAAAAGGAGGTCTTCTTACTCAAAAAGATTGGGAATCACTATCCCCCAAATCCAGGCCATGAATTTTTCCCAACTGTGACAAATGGAAAAAACAGGAATATTATAATGAGTTTGTGATAAAGCTAAATTTAGTTAACTTAATGGAATGTCCTTATTCTGAGAATCTTTCCTACCATTTTTAAGATTTATTTATTTATTTTGGGGGGAAGTTGCAGAGGGAAAGGGAGTCTCAAGCAGACTCCACTCTGAGCCTGAGGCAGGGCTGGATCTCATGACCATGAGATCATGACCTGAGCTGAAACCAAGAGTCAGGGGCTTAACCGACTGTGCCACCCTGGTGCCCCTTTCCTACTTTTTTTGGTGTCATTTATTCTGAGTACTCTTCCTATTCTTTATGGTATATCGCAATCTCGTTTCTGTAAGAAAAAATGATAATAAATTTTTTTTGTTTTATCTTTATAATTTAGTTTTGGTATTGTTTGGTATGGTTCAACACCTTTAATTGACAAAATAAAAGGCTGGTAATCCACTTTTGTTTTTTCTTTAAATGGCTCCATGAAATGAGAACATGTGTCCTCAACTTTCTAAGTGACAATTCTCTTAGTCCAGCTATACTTTAAAACTGACCATTTTAGCCCATCCATTTCCTTTTATACCTCTGCCCTTATTCACAAGCCAAGATGGAGAAATGCCAAACGTTTGCCACCTGCCCTTCCCCCTCCTTGCAGCGCCCAAGGAGGGGCTCATCCTCCCCTGGCAAGTTAGAGCAGAATTCCCTCTCCCACAGATCTCCCAAGAGTATTTCAAAGAACCTTGATAAGGTCCCTGAAGAAGGCGTCTAGGCTTATTGAAGTCCCAGTGCAGCACATACCCAGTACAAATATATAAAACATCACATTTCAGAGGAAGCAGAGCAGAGACTCTCTCAGGAACCCATCCACTTGCACCTGGAGATTCCATACCCCAACTTCAGAACTAGGAGTCTACTGTCAACAAATATTCAGCTGAGTTTAAGAGAAAAATCACCATCAGTACCCCAAATAGACACTTCAAACAAACAAATCCTCCCAGTACTGATACAGCCCAGCTCTTTGTGATCAAGGTTATGATTTCAACACATTTTTTTCTT
>NW_028059693.1:0-396 GCF_054177405.1 Leptonychotes weddellii
GGGCGCCTGGGTGGCTCAGTCGTTAAGCGTCTGCCTTCGGCTCAGGTCATGATCCCAGCGTCGGGTTCGAGCCCCACATCGGGCTCCCTGCTCCACGGGAAGCCTGCTTCACCCTCTCCCACTCCCCCTGCTTGTGTTCCCTCTCTCGCTGTGTCTCTCTCTGTCAAATAAATAAATAAAATCTTAAAAAAAAAAAAAAGGCAGGCAGGCAAACTGAACAGATATGTAGGGCAGATATGTAAGTTAACTGCAGTGTTGGGTAGAATGAAGTAAGTGCTATAACACTGGGTTGCTCAAAATAGCTGTGATGAGGAACCATGTTTTTTTAAACTCTGAATCTGTCATGGGCCAATATTTAAAAAAAAAACAATAAAAATGAATTATTAAAAGAAAAAA
>NW_028059694.1:0-396 GCF_054177405.1 Leptonychotes weddellii
GGTGGTAGAGAACTTTAAGTACTTCCCAGTGTTAAATGTGACTTGATAACCACTGTATGTTCATATTTTATTTATAGTTGGCTGTAGAGATGATCTTATACAACTCAATCTTAAAATAATGAGCCTAACTTAATTGGTAGGTTTCTGAGGTAGTGTCTGCAGGTGGAAATGGTTATTACGTATCAAAATCACACACACAGGGCGCCTGGGTGGCTCAGTTGGTTAAGCGACTGCCTTCGGCTCAGGTCATGATCCTGGAGTCCCGGGATCGAGTCCCGCATCGGGCTCCCTGCTCAGTGGAGAGCCTGCTTCTGCCTCTCTCTCTGCCTGCCTCTCTGCCTACTTGTGCTTTCTCTCTGTGTGTCAAATAAATAAATAAAATCTTTAAAAAAAAAA